>NW_022279685.1:0-120128 GCF_009193385.2 Nasonia vitripennis
GGCCAGAATGCGAGTGTCTAAAGTATGGACTTTGGCTTACAAACATCTCTCACGCCCAGTTTGTAACTACAATTTTATAGTTGACTCCTCGCTAAATGCGAGTTAGCTTTTTATAAAAATAATATGTACAAGATCCACGCATTCTGAGGCATTTTTTTGGCAGAATGCGAGGGTCGAAAGTCTAGACTTTGGCTTACAAACATCTTCACGCCAGTTGTAACCACAATTTTATAGTTGACTCCTAGCTATATACAAGTTGCTTTTATAAAAATAATACACATACGATCCACGCTGAGGAAAAGATGTCGCTCCTAAACTCAAAAGTATTAGGGTCCACGACAAGATGGCGGCCACAGTAAGGCATTTTTTGGCAGAATGCGAGTGTCTAAAGTATGGACTGGCTTACAAACATCTCTCACGCCAGTTGTAACCACAATTTTATAGTTGACTCCTCGCTAAATGCAAGTAGCTTTTATAAAAATAATATGTACAAGATCCACGCATTCTGAGGCATTTTTTGGCAGAATGCGAGGGTCGAAAGTCTAGACTTTGGCTTAGAAACATCTCTCACGCCAGTTGTAACCACAATTTTATAGTTGACTCCTCGCTAAATCCAAGTAGCTTTTATAAAAATAATATGTACAAGATCCACGCATTCTGAGGCATTTTTTGGCAGAATGCGAGGGTCGAAAGTCTAGACTTTGGCTTAGAAACATCTCTCACGCCAGTTGTAACCACAATTTTATAGTTGACTCCTAGTTATATACAAGTTGCTTTTATAAAAATAATACACATACGATCCACGCTGAGGAAAAGATGTCGCTCCTTAAACTCAAAAGTATTAGGCTTCCACGACAAGATGGCGGCCACAGTAAGGCATTTTTTGGCAGAATGCGAGTGTCTAAAGTATGGACTGGCTTACAAACATCTCTCACGCCAGTTGTAACTACAATTTTATAGTTGACTCCTCGCTAAATGCGAGTAGCTTTTATTAAAATAATATGTACAAGATCCACGCATTCTGAGGCATTTTTTGGCAGAATGCGAGGGTCGAAAGTCTAGACTTTGGCTTAGAAACATCTCTCACGCCAGTTGTAACCACAATTTTATAGTTGACTCCTAGTTATATACAAGTTGCTTTTATAATAAAATAATACACATAACGATCCACGCTGAGGAAAAGATGTCGCTCCTTAAACTCAAAAGTATTAGGGTCCACGACAAGATGGCGGCCACAGTAAGGCATTTTTTGGCAGAATGCGAGTGTCTAAAGTATGGACTGGCTTACAAACATCTCTCACGCCAGTTGTAACCACAATTTTATAGTTGACTCCTCGCTAAACAAGTAGCTTTTATAAAAATAATATGTACAAGATCCACGCATTCTGAGGCATTTTTTTGGCAGAATGCGAGGGTCGAAAGTCTAGACTTTGGCTTACAAACATCTCTCACGCCAGTTGTAACTACAATTTTATAGTTGACTCCTAGTTATATACAAGTTGCTTTTATAAAAATAATACACATACGATCCACGTTGAGGAAAAGATGTCGCTCCTTAAACTCAAAAGTATTAGGGTCCACACAAGATGGCGGCCACAGTAAGGCATTTTTTGGCAGAATGCGAGTGTCTAAAGTATGGACTGGCTTACAAACATCTCTCACGCCAGTTGTAACTACAAATTTATAGTTGACTCCTCGCTAAATGCAAGTAGCTTTTATAAAAATAATATGTACAAGATCCACGCATTCTGAGGCATTTTTGGCAGAATGCGAGGGTCGAAAGTCTAGACTTTGGCTTAGAAACATCTCTCACGCCAGTTGTAACCACAATTTTATAGTTGACTCCTAGTTATATACAAGTTGCTTTTATAAAATAATACACATACGATCCACGCTGAGGAAAAGATGTCGCTCCTTAAACTCAAAAGTATTAGGGTCCACGACAAGATGGCGGCCACAGTAAGGCATTTTTTGGCAGAATGCGAGTGTCTAAAGTATGGACTGGCTTACAAACATCTCTCACGCCAGTTGTAACCACAATTTTATAGTTGACTCCTCGCTAAATGCAAGTAGCTTTTATAAAATAATATGTACAAGATCCACGCATTCTGAGGCATTTTTTGGCAGAATGCGAGGGTCGAAAGTCTAGACTTTGGCTTACAAACATCTCTCACGCCAGTTGTAACTACAATTTTATAGTTGACTCCTAGTTATATACAAGTTGCTTTTATAAAAATAATACACATACGATCCACGCTGAGGGAAAAGATGTCGCTCCTTAAACTCAAAAGTATTAGGGTCCACGACAAGATGGCGGCCACAGTAAGGCATTTTTGGCAGAATGCGAGTGTCTAAAGTATGGACTGGCTTACAAACATCTCTCACGCAGTTGTAACTACAATTTTATAGTTGACTCCTCGCTAAATGCGAGTAGCTTTTATAAAAATAATATGTACAAGATCCACGCATTCTGAGGCATTTTTTGGCAGAATGCGAGGGTCGAAAGTCTAGACTTTGGCTTACAAACATCTCTCACGCCAGTTGTAACTACAATTTTATAGTTGACTCCTAGTTATATACAAGTTGCTTTTATAAAAATAATACACATACGATCCACGCTGAGGAAAAGATGTCGCTCCTTAAACTCAAAAGTATTAGGGTCCACGACAAGATGGCGGCCACAGTAAGGCATTTTTTGGCAGAATGCGAGTGTCTAAAGTATGGACTGGCTTACAAAACATCTCTCACGCCAGTTGTAACTACAATTTTATAGTTGACTCCTCGCTAAATGCAAGTAGCTTTTATAAAAATAATATGTACAAGATCCACGCATTCTGAGGCATTTTTTGGCAGAATGCGAGGGTCGAAAGTCTAGACTTTGGCTTACAAACATCTCTCACGCCAGTTGTAACCACAATTTTATAGTTGACTCCTAGTTATATACAAGTTGCTTTATAAAAATAATACACATACGATCCACGCTGAGGAAAAGATGTCGCTCCTTAAACTCAAAAGTATTAGGGTCCACGACAAGATGGCGGCCACAGTAAGGCATTTTTTGGCAGAATGCGAGTGTCTAAAGTATGGACTGGCTTACAAACATCTCTCACGCCAGTTGTAACTACAATTTTATAGTTGACTCCTCGCTAAATGCGAGTAGCTTTTATAAAAATAATATGTACAAGATCCACGCATTCTGAGGCATTTTTTGGCAGAATGCGAGGGTCGAAAGTCTAGACTTTGGCTTACAAACATCTCTCACGCCAGTTGTAACTACAATTTTATAGTTGACTCCTAGTTATATACAAGTTGCTTTTATAAAAATAATACACATACGATCCACGCTGAGGAAAAGATGTCGCTCCTTAAACTCAAAATATTAGGGTCCACGACAAGATGGCGGCCACAGTAAGGCATTTTTTGGCAGAATGCGAGGTTACTACTACGCATAGTAGATGTTTCGTGTGCTAAAGTGACTTGGCTTACAAACATCTCTCACGCCAGTTGTAACTACAATTTTATAGTTGACTCCTCGCTAAATGCGAGTAGCTTTTATAAAAATAATATGTACAAGATCCACGCATTCTGAGGCATTTTTTGGCAGAATGCGAGGGTCGAAAGTCTAGACTTTGGCTTAGAAACATCTCTCACGCCAGTTGTAACCACAATTTTATAGTTGACTCCTAGTTATATACAAGTTGCTTTTATAAAAATAATACACATACGATCCACGCTGAGGAAAAGATGTCGCTCCTTAAACTCAAAAGTATTAGGGTCCACGACAAGATGGCGGCCACAGTAAGGCATTTTTTGGCAGAATGCGAGTGTCTAAAGTATGGACTGGCTTACAAACATCTCTCACGCCAGTTGTAACTACAATTTTATAGTTGACTCCTCGCTAAATGCGAGTAGCTTTTATAAAAATAATATGTACAAGATCCACGCATTCTGAGGCATTTTTTGGCAGAATGCGAGGGTCGAAAGTCTAGACTTTGGCTTACAAACATCTCTCACGCCAGTTGTAACCACAATTTTATAGTTGACTCCTAGTTATATACAAGTTGCTTTTATAAAATAATACACATACGATCCACGCTGAGGAAAAGATGTCGCTCCTTAAACTCAAAAGTATTAGGGTCCACGACAAGATGGCGGCCACAGTAAGGCATTTTTTGCAGAATGCGAGTGTCTAAAGTATGGACTGGCTTACAAACATCTCTCACGCCAGTTGTAACTACAATTTTATAGTTGACTCCTCGCTAAATGCGAGTAGCTTTTTATAAAAATAATATGTACAAGATCCACGCATTCTGAGGCATTTTTTGGCAGAATGCGAGGGTCGAAAGTCTAGACTTTGGCTTAGAAACATCTCTCACGCCAGTTGTAACCACAATTTTATAGTTGACTCCTAGTTTATATACAAGTTGCTTTTATAAAAAAATATACACATACGATCCACGCTGAGGAAAGATGTCGCTCCTTAAACTCAAAAGTATTAGGGTCCACGACAAGATGGCGGCCACAGTAAGGCATTTTTTGGCAGAATGCGAGTGTCTAAAGTATGGACTGGCTTACAAACATCTCTCACGCCAGTTGTAACCACAATTTTATAGTTGACTCCTCGCTAAATGCAAGTAGCTTTTATAAAAATAATATGTACAAGATCCACGCATTCTGAGGCATTTTTTGGCAGAATGCGAGGGTCGAAAGTCTAGACTTTGGCTTACAAACATCTCTCACGCCAGTTGTAACCACAATTTTATAGTTGACTCCTAGTTATATACAAGTTGCTTTTATAAAAATAATACACATACGATCCACGCTGAGGAAAAGATGTCGCTCCTTAAACTCAAAAGTATTAGGGTCCACGACAAGATGGCGGCCACAGTAAGGCATTTTTTGGCAGAATGCGAGTGTCTAAAGTATGGACTGGCTTACAAACATCTCTCACGCCAGTTGTAACTACAATTTTATAGTTGACTCCTCGCTAAATGCGAGTAGCTTTTATAAAAAATAATATGTACAAGATCCACGCATTCTGAGGCATTTTTTGGCAGAATGCGAGGGTCGAAAGTCTAGACTTTGGCTTACAAACATCTCTCACGCCAGTTGTAACCACAATTTTATAGTTGACTCCTAGTTATATACAAGTTGCTTTTATAAAAATAATACACATACGATCCACGCTGAGGAAAAGATGTCGCTCCTTAAACTCAAAGTATTAGGGTCCACGACAAGATGGCGGCCACAGTAAGGCATTTTTTGGCAGAATGCGAGTGTCTAAAGTATGGACTGGCTTACAAACATCTCTCACGCCAGTTGTAACTACAATTTTATAGTTGACTCCTCGCTAAATGCGAGTAGCTTTTATAAAAATAATATGTACAAGATCCACGCATTCTGAGGCATTTTTTGGCAGAATGCGAGGGTCGAAAGTCTAGACTTTGGCTTAGAAACATCTCTCACGCCAGTTGTAACCACAATTTTATAGTTGACTCCTAGTTATATACAAGTTGCTTTTATAAAAATAATACACATACGATCCACGCTGAGGAAAAGATGTCGCTCCTTAAACTCAAAAGTATTAGGGTCCACGACAAGATGGCGGCCACAGTAAGGCATTTTTTGGCAGAATGCGAGTGTCTAAAGTATGGACTGGCTTACAAACATCTCTCACGCCAGTTGTAACTACAATTTTATAGTTGACTCCTCGCTAAATGCGAGTAGCTTTTATAAAAATAATATGTACAAGATCCACGCATTCTGAGGCATTTTTTGGCAGAATGCGAGGGTCGAAAGTCTAGACTTTGGCTTAGAAACATCTCTCACGCCAGTTGTAACCACAATTTTATAGTTGACTCCTAGTTATATACAAGTTGCTTTTATAAAAATAATACACATACGATCCACGCTGAGGAAAAGATGTCGCTCCTTAAACTCAAAAGTATTAGGGTCCACGACAAGATGGCGGCCACAGTAAGGCATTTTTTGGCAGAATGCGAGTGTCTAAAGTATGGACTGGCTTACAAACATCTCTCACGCCAGTTGTAACTACAATTTTATAGTTGACTCCTCGCTAAATGCGAGTAGCTTTTATAAAAATAATATGTACAAGATCCACGCATTCTGAGGCATTTTTTGGCAGAATGCGAGGGTCGAAAGTCTAGACTTTGGCTTAGAAACATCTCTCACGCCAGTTGTAACCACAATTTTATAGTTGACTCCTAGTTATATACAAGTTGCTTTTATAAAAATAATACACATACGATCCACGCTGAGGAAAAGATGTCGCTCCTTAAACTCAAAAGTATTAGGGTCCACGACAAGATGGCGGCCACAGTAAGGCATTTTTTGGCAGAATGCGAGTGTCTAAAGTATGGACTGGCTTACAAACATCTCTCACGCCAGTTGTAACTACAATTTTATAGTTGACTCCTCGCTAAATGCGAGTAGCTTTTATAAAAATAATATGTACAAGATCCACGCATTCTGAGGCATTTTTTGGCAGAATGCGAGGGTCGAAAGTCTAGACTTTGGCTTACAAACATCTCTCACGCCAGTTGTAACCACAATTTTATAGTTGACTCCTAGTTATATACAAGTTGCTTTTATAAAAATAATACACATACGATCCACGCTGAGGAAAAGATGTCGCTCCTTAAACTCAAAAGTATTAGGGTCCACGACAAGATGGCGGCCACAGTAAGGCATTTTTTGGCAGAATGCGAGTGTCTAAAGTATGGACTGGCTTACAAACATCTCTCACGCCAGTTGTAACTACAATTTTATAGTTGACTCCTCGCTAAATGCGAGTAGCTTTTATAAAAATAATATGTACAAGATCCACGCATTCTGAGGCATTTTTTGGCAGAATGCGAGGGTCGAAAGTCTAGACTTTGGCTTAGAAACATCTCTCACGCCAGTTGTAACCACAATTTTATAGTTGACTCCTAGTTATATACAAGTTGCTTTTATAAAAATAATACACATACGATCCACGCTGAGGAAAAGATGTCGCTCCTTAAACTCAAAAGTATTAGGGTCCACGACAAGATGGCGGCCACAGTAAGGCATTTTTTGGCAGAATGCGAGTGTCTAAAGTATGGACTGGCTTACAAACATCTCTCACGCCAGTTGTAACTACAATTTTATAGTTGACTCCTCGCTAAATGCAAGTAGCTTTTATAAAAATAATATGTACAAGATCCACGCATTCTGAGGCATTTTTTGGCAGAATGCGAGGGTCGAAAGTCTAGACTTTGGCTTAGAAACATCTCTCACGCCAGTTGTAACCACAATTTTATAGTTGACTCCTAGTTATATACAAGTTGCTTTTATAAAAATAATACACATACGATCCACGCTGAGGAAAAGATGTCGCTCCTTAAACTCAAAAGTATTAGGGTCCACGACAAGATGGCGGCCACAGTAAGGCATTTTTTGGCAGAATGCGAGTGTCTAAAGTATGGACTGGCTTACAAACATCTCTCACGCCAGTTGTAACTACAATTTTATAGTTGACTCCTCGCTAAATGCGAGTAGCTTTTATAAAAATAATATGTACAAGATCCACGCATTCTGAGGCATTTTTTGGCAGAATGCGAGGGTCGAAAGTCTAGACTTTGGCTTAGAAACATCTCTCACGCCAGTTGTAACCACAATTTTATAGTTGACTCCTAGTTATATACAAGTTGCTTTTATAAAAATAATACACATACGATCCACGCTGAGGAAAAGATGTCGCTCCTTAAACTCAAAAGTATTAGGGTCCACGACAAGATGGCGGCCACAGTAAGGCATTTTTTGGCAGAATGCGAGTGTCTAAAGTATGGACTGGCTTACAAACATCTCTCACGCCAGTTGTAACTACAATTTTATAGTTGACTCCTCGCTAAATGCGAGTAGCTTTTATAAAAATAATATGTACAAGATCCACGCATTCTGAGGCATTTTTGGCAGAATGCGAGGGTCGAAAGTCTAGACTTTGGCTTAGAAACATCTCTCACGCCAGTTGTAACCACAATTTATAGTTGACTCCTAGTTATATACAAGTTGCTTTTATAAAAATAATACACATACGATCCACGCTGAGGAAAAGATGTCGCTCCTTAAACTCAAAAGTATTAGGGTCCACGACAAGATGCGGCCACAGTAAGGCATTTTTTGGCAGAATGCGAGTGTCTAAAGTATGGACTGGCTTACAAACATCTCTCACGCCAGTTGTAACTACAATTTTATAGTTGACTCCTCGCTAAATGCGAGTAGCTTTTATAAAAATAATATGTACAAGATCCACGCATTCTGAGGCATTTTTTGGCAGAATGCGAGGGTCGAAAGTCTAGACTTTGGCTTAGAAACATCTCTCACGCCAGTTGTAACCACAATTTTATAGTTGACTCCTAGTTATATACAAGTTGCTTTTATAAAAATAATACACATACGATCCACGCTGAGGAAAAGATGTCGCTCCTTAAACTCAAAAGTATTAGGGTCCACGACAAGATGGCGGCCACAGTAAGGCATTTTTTGGCAGAATGCGAGTGTCTAAAGTATGGACTGGCTTACAAACATCTCTCACGCCAGTTGTAACTACAATTTTATAGTTGACTCCTCGCTAAATGCGAGTAGCTTTTATAAAAATAATATGTACAAGATCCACGCATTCTGAGGCATTTTTTGGCAGAATGCGAGGGTCGAAAGTCTAGACTTTGGCTTAGAAACATCTCTCACGCCAGTTGTAACCACAATTTTATAGTTGACTCCTAGTTATATACAAGTTGCTTTTATAAAAATAATACACATACGATCCACGCTGAGGAAAAGATGTCGCTCCTTAAACTCAAAAGTATTAGGGTCCACGACAAGATGGCGGCCACAGTAAGGCATTTTTTGGCAGAATGCGAGTGTCTAAAGTATGGACTGGCTTACAAACATCTCTCACGCCAGTTGTAACTACAATTTTATAGTTGACTCCTCGCTAAATGCGAGTAGCTTTTATAAAAATAATATGTACAAGATCCACGCATTCTGAGGCATTTTTTGGCAGAATGCGAGGGTCGAAAGTCTAGACTTTGGCTTAGAAACATCTCTCACGCCAGTTGTAACCACAATTTTATAGTTGACTCCTAGTTATATACAAGTTGCTTTTATAAAAATAATACACATACGATCCACGCTGAGGAAAAGATGTCGCTCCTTAAACTCAAAAGTATTAGGGTCCACGACAAGATGGCGGCCACAGTAAGGCATTTTTTGGCAGAATGCGAGTGTCTAAAGTATGGACTGGCTTACAAACATCTCTCACGCCAGTTGTAACTACAATTTTATAGTTGACTCCTCGCTAAATGCGAGTAGCTTTTATAAAAATAATATGTACAAGATCCACGCATTCTGAGGCATTTTTTGGCAGAATGCGAGGGTCGAAAGTCTAGACTTTGGCTTAGAAACATCTCTCACGCCAGTTGTAACCACAATTTTATAGTTGACTCCTAGTTATATACAAGTTGCTTTTATAAAAATAATACACATACGATCCACGCTGAGGAAAAGATGTCGCTCCTTAAACTCAAAAGTATTAGGGTCCACGACAAGATGGCGGCCACAGTAAGGCATTTTTTGGCAGAATGCGAGTGTCTAAAGTATGGACTGGCTTACAAACATCTCTCACGCCAGTTGTAACTACAATTTTATAGTTGACTCCTCGCTAAATGCGAGTAGCTTTTATAAAAATAATATGTACAAGATCCACGCATTCTGAGGCATTTTTTGGCAGAATGCGAGGGTCGAAAGTCTAGACTTTGGCTTAGAAACATCTCTCACGCCAGTTGTAACCACAATTTTATAGTTGACTCCTAGTTATATACAAGTTGCTTTTATAAAAATAATACACATACGATCCACGCTGAGGAAAAGATGTCGCTCCTTAAACTCAAAAGTATTAGGGTCCACGACAAGATGGCGGCCACAGTAAGGCATTTTTTGGCAGAATGCGAGTGTCTAAAGTATGGACTGGCTTACAAACATCTCTCACGCCAGTTGTAACTACAATTTTATAGTTGACTCCTCGCTAAATGCGAGTAGCTTTTATAAAAATAATATGTACAAGATCCACGCATTCTGAGGCATTTTTTGGCAGAATGCGAGGGTCGAAAGTCTAGACTTTGGCTTAGAAACATCTCTCACGCCAGTTGTAACCACAATTTTATAGTTGACTCCTAGTTATATACAAGTTGCTTTTATAAAAATAATACACATACGATCCACGCTGAGGAAAAGATGTCGCTCCTTAAACTCAAAAGTATTAGGGTCCACGACAAGATGGCGGCCACAGTAAGGCATTTTTTGGCAGAATGCGAGTGTCTAAAGTATGGACTGGCTTACAAACATCTCTCACGCCAGTTGTAACTACAATTTTATAGTTGACTCCTCGCTAAATGCGAGTAGCTTTTATAAAAATAATATGTACAAGATCCACGCATTCTGAGGCATTTTTTGGCAGAATGCGAGGGTCGAAAGTCTAGACTTTGGCTTAGAAACATCTCTCACGCCAGTTGTAACCACAATTTTATAGTTGACTCCTAGTTATATACAAGTTGCTTTTATAAAAATAATACACATACGATCCACGCTGAGGAAAAGATGTCGCTCCTTAAACTCAAAAGTATTAGGGTCCACGACAAGATGGCGGCCACAGTAAGGCATTTTTTGGCAGAATGCGAGTGTCTAAAGTATGGACTGGCTTACAAACATCTCTCACGCCAGTTGTAACTACAATTTTATAGTTGACTCCTCGCTAAATGCGAGTAGCTTTTATAAAAATAATATGTACAAGATCCACGCATTCTGAGGCATTTTTTGGCAGAATGCGAGGGTCGAAAGTCTAGACTTTGGCTTAGAAACATCTCTCACGCCAGTTGTAACCACAATTTTATAGTTGACTCCTAGTTATATACAAGTTGCTTTTATAAAAATAATACACATACGATCCACGCTGAGGAAAAGATGTCGCTCCTTAAACTCAAAAGTATTAGGGTCCACGACAAGATGGCGGCCACAGTAAGGCATTTTTTGGCAGAATGCGAGTGTCTAAAGTATGGACTGGCTTACAAACATCTCTCACGCCAGTTGTAACTACAATTTTATAGTTGACTCCTCGCTAAATGCGAGTAGCTTTTATAAAAATAATATGTACAAGATCCACGCATTCTGAGGCATTTTTTGGCAGAATGCGAGGGTCGAAAGTCTAGACTTTGGCTTAGAAACATCTCTCACGCCAGTTGTAACCACAATTTTATAGTTGACTCCTAGTTATATACAAGTTGCTTTTATAAAAATAATACACATACGATCCACGCTGAGGAAAAGATGTCGCTCCTTAAACTCAAAAGTATTAGGGTCCACGACAAGATGGCGGCCACAGTAAGGCATTTTTTGGCAGAATGCGAGTGTCTAAAGTATGGACTGGCTTACAAACATCTCTCACGCCAGTTGTAACTACAATTTTATAGTTGACTCCTCGCTAAATGCGAGTAGCTTTTATAAAAATAATATGTACAAGATCCACGCATTCTGAGGCATTTTTTGGCAGAATGCGAGGGTCGAAAGTCTAGACTTTGGCTTAGAAACATCTCTCACGCCAGTTGTAACCACAATTTTATAGTTGACTCCTAGTTATATACAAGTTGCTTTTATAAAAATAATACACATACGATCCACGCTGAGGAAAAGATGTCGCTCCTTAAACTCAAAAGTATTAGGGTCCACGACAAGATGGCGGCCACAGTAAGGCATTTTTTGGCAGAATGCGAGTGTCTAAAGTATGGACTGGCTTACAAACATCTCTCACGCCAGTTGTAACTACAATTTTATAGTTGACTCCTCGCTAAATGCGAGTAGCTTTTATAAAAATAATATGTACAAGATCCACGCATTCTGAGGCATTTTTTGGCAGAATGCGAGGGTCGAAAGTCTAGACTTTGGCTTAGAAACATCTCTCACGCCAGTTGTAACCACAATTTTATAGTTGACTCCTAGTTATATACAAGTTGCTTTATAAAAATAATACACATACGATCCACGCTGAGGAAAAGATGTCGCTCCTTAAACTCAAAAGTATTAGGGTCCACGACAAGATGGCGGCCACAGTAAGGCATTTTTTGGCAGAATGCGAGTGTCTAAAGTATGGACTGGCTTACAAACATCTCTCACGCCAGTTGTAACTACAATTTTATAGTTGACTCCTCGCTAAATGCGAGTAGCTTTTATAAAAATAATATGTACAAGATCCACGCATTCTGAGGCATTTTTTGGCAGAATGCGAGGGTCGAAAGTCTAGACTTTGGCTTAGAAACATCTCTCACGCCAGTTGTAACCACAATTTTATAGTTGACTCCTAGTTATATACAAGTTGCTTTTATAAAAATAATACACATACGATCCACGCTGAGGAAAAGATGTCGCTCCTTAAACTCAAAAGTATTAGGGTCCACGACAAGATGGCGGCCACAGTAAGGCATTTTTTGGCAGAATGCGAGTGTCTAAAGTATGGACTGGCTTACAAACATCTCTCACGCCAGTTGTAACTACAATTTTATAGTTGACTCCTCGCTAAATGCGAGTAGCTTTTATAAAAATAATATGTACAAGATCCACGCATTCTGAGGCATTTTTTGGCAGAATGCGAGGGTCGAAAGTCTAGACTTTGGCTTAGAAACATCTCTCACGCCAGTTGTAACCACAATTTTATAGTTGACTCCTAGTTATATACAAGTTGCTTTTATAAAAATAATACACATACGATCCACGCTGAGGAAAAGATGTCGCTCCTTAAACTCAAAAGTATTAGGGTCCACGACAAGATGGCGGCCACAGTAAGGCATTTTTTGGCAGAATGCGAGTGTCTAAAGTATGGACTGGCTTACAAACATCTCTCACGCCAGTTGTAACTACAATTTTATAGTTGACTCCTCGCTAAATGCGAGTAGCTTTTATAAAAATAATATGTACAAGATCCACGCATTCTGAGGCATTTTTTGGCAGAATGCGAGGGTCGAAAGTCTAGACTTTGGCTTAGAAACATCTCTCACGCCAGTTGTAACCACAATTTTATAGTTGACTCCTAGTTATATACAAGTTGCTTTTATAAAAATAATACACATACGATCCACGCTGAGGAAAAGATGTCGCTCCTTAAACTCAAAAGTATTAGGGTCCACGACAAGATGGCGGCCACAGTAAGGCATTTTTTGGCAGAATGCGAGTGTCTAAAGTATGGACTGGCTTACAAACATCTCTCACGCCAGTTGTAACTACAATTTTATAGTTGACTCCTCGCTAAATGCGAGTAGCTTTTATAAAAATAATATGTACAAGATCCACGCATTCTGAGGCATTTTTTGGCAGAATGCGAGGGTCGAAAGTCTAGACTTTGGCTTAGAAACATCTCTCACGCCAGTTGTAACCACAATTTTATAGTTGACTCCTAGTTATATACAAGTTGCTTTTATAAAAATAATACACATACGATCCACGCTGAGGAAAAGATGTCGCTCCTTAAACTCAAAAGTATTAGGGTCCACGACAAGATGGCGGCCACAGTAAGGCATTTTTTGGCAGAATGCGAGTGTCTAAAGTATGGACTGGCTTACAAACATCTCTCACGCCAGTTGTAACTACAATTTTATAGTTGACTCCTCGCTAAATGCGAGTAGCTTTTATAAAAATAATATGTACAAGATCCACGCATTCTGAGGCATTTTTTGGCAGAATGCGAGGGTCGAAAGTCTAGACTTTGGCTTAGAAACATCTCTCACGCCAGTTGTAACCACAATTTTATAGTTGACTCCTAGTTATATACAAGTTGCTTTTATAAAAATAATACACATACGATCCACGCTGAGGAAAAGATGTCGCTCCTTAAACTCAAAAGTATTAGGGTCCACGACAAGATGGCGGCCACAGTAAGGCATTTTTTGGCAGAATGCGAGTGTCTAAAGTATGGACTGGCTTACAAACATCTCTCACGCCAGTTGTAACTACAATTTTATAGTTGACTCCTCGCTAAATGCGAGTAGCTTTTATAAAAATAATATGTACAAGATCCACGCATTCTGAGGCATTTTTTGGCAGAATGCGAGGGTCGAAAGTCTAGACTTTGGCTTAGAAACATCTCTCACGCCAGTTGTAACCACAATTTTATAGTTGACTCCTAGTTATATACAAGTTGCTTTTATAAAAATAATACACATACGATCCACGCTGAGGAAAAGATGTCGCTCCTTAAACTCAAAAGTATTAGGGTCCACGACAAGATGGCGGCCACAGTAAGGCATTTTTTGGCAGAATGCGAGTGTCTAAAGTATGGACTGGCTTACAAACATCTCTCACGCCAGTTGTAACTACAATTTTATAGTTGACTCCTCGCTAAATGCGAGTAGCTTTTATAAAAATAATATGTACAAGATCCACGCATTCTGAGGCATTTTTTGGCAGAATGCGAGGGTCGAAAGTCTAGACTTTGGCTTAGAAACATCTCTCACGCCAGTTGTAACCACAATTTTATAGTTGACTCCTAGTTATATACAAGTTGCTTTTATAAAAATAATACACATACGATCCACGCTGAGGAAAAGATGTCGCTCCTTAAACTCAAAAGTATTAGGGTCCACGACAAGATGGCGGCCACAGTAAGGCATTTTTTGGCAGAATGCGAGTGTCTAAAGTATGGACTGGCTTACAAACATCTCTCACGCCAGTTGTAACTACAATTTTATAGTTGACTCCTCGCTAAATGCGAGTAGCTTTTATAAAAATAATATGTACAAGATCCACGCATTCTGAGGCATTTTTTGGCAGAATGCGAGGGTCGAAAGTCTAGACTTTGGCTTAGAAACATCTCTCACGCCAGTTGTAACCACAATTTTATAGTTGACTCCTAGTTATATACAAGTTGCTTTTATAAAAATAATACACATACGATCCACGCTGAGGAAAAGATGTCGCTCCTTAAACTCAAAAGTATTAGGGTCCACGACAAGATGGCGGCCACAGTAAGGCATTTTTTGGCAGAATGCGAGTGTCTAAAGTATGGACTGGCTTACAAACATCTCTCACGCCAGTTGTAACTACAATTTTATAGTTGACTCCTCGCTAAATGCGAGTAGCTTTTATAAAAATAATATGTACAAGATCCACGCATTCTGAGGCATTTTTTGGCAGAATGCGAGGGTCGAAAGTCTAGACTTTGGCTTAGAAACATCTCTCACGCCAGTTGTAACCACAATTTTATAGTTGACTCCTAGTTATATACAAGTTGCTTTTATAAAAATAATACACATACGATCCACGCTGAGGAAAAGATGTCGCTCCTTAAACTCAAAAGTATTAGGGTCCACGACAAGATGGCGGCCACAGTAAGGCATTTTTTGGCAGAATGCGAGTGTCTAAAGTATGGACTGGCTTACAAACATCTCTCACGCCAGTTGTAACTACAATTTTATAGTTGACTCCTCGCTAAATGCGAGTAGCTTTTATAAAAATAATATGTACAAGATCCACGCATTCTGAGGCATTTTTTGGCAGAATGCGAGGGTCGAAAGTCTAGACTTTGGCTTAGAAACATCTCTCACGCCAGTTGTAACCACAATTTTATAGTTGACTCCTAGTTATATACAAGTTGCTTTTATAAAAATAATACACATACGATCCACGCTGAGGAAAAGATGTCGCTCCTTAAACTCAAAAGTATTAGGGTCCACGACAAGATGGCGGCCACAGTAAGGCATTTTTTGGCAGAATGCGAGTGTCTAAAGTATGGACTGGCTTACAAACATCTCTCACGCCAGTTGTAACTACAATTTTATAGTTGACTCCTCGCTAAATGCGAGTAGCTTTTATAAAAATAATATGTACAAGATCCACGCATTCTGAGGCATTTTTTGGCAGAATGCGAGGGTCGAAAGTCTAGACTTTGGCTTAGAAACATCTCTCACGCCAGTTGTAACCACAATTTTATAGTTGACTCCTAGTTATATACAAGTTGCTTTTATAAAAATAATACACATACGATCCACGCTGAGGAAAAGATGTCGCTCCTTAAACTCAAAAGTATTAGGGTCCACGACAAGATGGCGGCCACAGTAAGGCATTTTTTGGCAGAATGCGAGTGTCTAAAGTATGGACTGGCTTACAAACATCTCTCACGCCAGTTGTAACTACAATTTTATAGTTGACTCCTCGCTAAATGCGAGTAGCTTTTATAAAAATAATATGTACAAGATCCACGCATTCTGAGGCATTTTTTGGCAGAATGCGAGGGTCGAAAGTCTAGACTTTGGCTTAGAAACATCTCTCACGCCAGTTGTAACCACAATTTTATAGTTGACTCCTAGTTATATACAAGTTGCTTTTATAAAAATAATACACATACGATCCACGCTGAGGAAAAGATGTCGCTCCTTAAACTCAAAAGTATTAGGGTCCACGACAAGATGGCGGCCACAGTAAGGCATTTTTTGGCAGAATGCGAGTGTCTAAAGTATGGACTGGCTTACAAACATCTCTCACGCCAGTTGTAACTACAATTTTATAGTTGACTCCTCGCTAAATGCGAGTAGCTTTTATAAAAATAATATGTACAAGATCCACGCATTCTGAGGCATTTTTTGGCAGAATGCGAGGGTCGAAAGTCTAGACTTTGGCTTAGAAACATCTCTCACGCCAGTTGTAACCACAATTTTATAGTTGACTCCTAGTTATATACAAGTTGCTTTTATAAAAATAATACACATACGATCCACGCTGAGGAAAAGATGTCGCTCCTTAAACTCAAAAGTATTAGGGTCCACGACAAGATGGCGGCCACAGTAAGGCATTTTTTGGCAGAATGCGAGTGTCTAAAGTATGGACTGGCTTACAAACATCTCTCACGCCAGTTGTAACTACAATTTTATAGTTGACTCCTCGCTAAATGCGAGTAGCTTTTATAAAAATAATATGTACAAGATCCACGCATTCTGAGGCATTTTTTGGCAGAATGCGAGGGTCGAAAGTCTAGACTTTGGCTTAGAAACATCTCTCACGCCAGTTGTAACCACAATTTTATAGTTGACTCCTAGTTATATACAAGTTGCTTTTATAAAAATAATACACATACGATCCACGCTGAGGAAAAGATGTCGCTCCTTAAACTCAAAAGTATTAGGGTCCACGACAAGATGGCGGCCACAGTAAGGCATTTTTTGGCAGAATGCGAGTGTCTAAAGTATGGACTGGCTTACAAACATCTCTCACGCCAGTTGTAACTACAATTTTATAGTTGACTCCTCGCTAAATGCGAGTAGCTTTTATAAAAATAATATGTACAAGATCCACGCATTCTGAGGCATTTTTTGGCAGAATGCGAGGGTCGAAAGTCTAGACTTTGGCTTAGAAACATCTCTCACGCCAGTTGTAACCACAATTTTATAGTTGACTCCTAGTTATATACAAGTTGCTTTTATAAAAATAATACACATACGATCCACGCTGAGGAAAAGATGTCGCTCCTTAAACTCAAAAGTATTAGGGTCCACGACAAGATGGCGGCCACAGTAAGGCATTTTTTGGCAGAATGCGAGTGTCTAAAGTATGGACTGGCTTACAAACATCTCTCACGCCAGTTGTAACTACAATTTTATAGTTGACTCCTCGCTAAATGCGAGTAGCTTTTATAAAAATAATATGTACAAGATCCACGCATTCTGAGGCATTTTTTGGCAGAATGCGAGGGTCGAAAGTCTAGACTTTGGCTTAGAAACATCTCTCACGCCAGTTGTAACCACAATTTTATAGTTGACTCCTAGTTATATACAAGTTGCTTTTATAAAAATAATACACATACGATCCACGCTGAGGAAAAGATGTCGCTCCTTAAACTCAAAAGTATTAGGGTCCACGACAAGATGGCGGCCACAGTAAGGCATTTTTTGGCAGAATGCGAGTGTCTAAAGTATGGACTGGCTTACAAACATCTCTCACGCCAGTTGTAACTACAATTTTATAGTTGACTCCTCGCTAAATGCGAGTAGCTTTTATAAAAATAATATGTACAAGATCCACGCATTCTGAGGCATTTTTTGGCAGAATGCGAGGGTCGAAAGTCTAGACTTTGGCTTAGAAACATCTCTCACGCCAGTTGTAACCACAATTTTATAGTTGACTCCTAGTTATATACAAGTTGCTTTTATAAAAATAATACACATACGATCCACGCTGAGGAAAAGATGTCGCTCCTTAAACTCAAAAGTATTAGGGTCCACGACAAGATGGCGGCCACAGTAAGGCATTTTTTGGCAGAATGCGAGTGTCTAAAGTATGGACTGGCTTACAAACATCTCTCACGCCAGTTGTAACTACAATTTTATAGTTGACTCCTCGCTAAATGCGAGTAGCTTTTATAAAAATAATATGTACAAGATCCACGCATTCTGAGGCATTTTTTGGCAGAATGCGAGGGTCGAAAGTCTAGACTTTGGCTTAGAAACATCTCTCACGCCAGTTGTAACCACAATTTTATAGTTGACTCCTAGTTATATACAAGTTGCTTTTATAAAAATAATACACATACGATCCACGCTGAGGAAAAGATGTCGCTCCTTAAACTCAAAAGTATTAGGGTCCACGACAAGATGGCGGCCACAGTAAGGCATTTTTTGGCAGAATGCGAGTGTCTAAAGTATGGACTGGCTTACAAACATCTCTCACGCCAGTTGTAACTACAATTTTATAGTTGACTCCTCGCTAAATGCGAGTAGCTTTTATAAAAATAATATGTACAAGATCCACGCATTCTGAGGCATTTTTTGGCAGAATGCGAGGGTCGAAAGTCTAGACTTTGGCTTAGAAACATCTCTCACGCCAGTTGTAACCACAATTTTATAGTTGACTCCTAGTTATATACAAGTTGCTTTTATAAAAATAATACACATACGATCCACGCTGAGGAAAAGATGTCGCTCCTTAAACTCAAAAGTATTAGGGTCCACGACAAGATGGCGGCCACAGTAAGGCATTTTTTGGCAGAATGCGAGTGTCTAAAGTATGGACTGGCTTACAAACATCTCTCACGCCAGTTGTAACTACAATTTTATAGTTGACTCCTCGCTAAATGCGAGTAGCTTTTATAAAAATAATATGTACAAGATCCACGCATTCTGAGGCATTTTTTGGCAGAATGCGAGGGTCGAAAGTCTAGACTTTGGCTTAGAAACATCTCTCACGCCAGTTGTAACCACAATTTTATAGTTGACTCCTAGTTATATACAAGTTGCTTTTATAAAAATAATACACATACGATCCACGCTGAGGAAAAGATGTCGCTCCTTAAACTCAAAAGTATTAGGGTCCACGACAAGATGGCGGCCACAGTAAGGCATTTTTTGGCAGAATGCGAGTGTCTAAAGTATGGACTGGCTTACAAACATCTCTCACGCCAGTTGTAACTACAATTTTATAGTTGACTCCTCGCTAAATGCGAGTAGCTTTTATAAAAATAATATGTACAAGATCCACGCATTCTGAGGCATTTTTTGGCAGAATGCGAGGGTCGAAAGTCTAGACTTTGGCTTAGAAACATCTCTCACGCCAGTTGTAACCACAATTTTATAGTTGACTCCTAGTTATATACAAGTTGCTTTTATAAAAATAATACACATACGATCCACGCTGAGGAAAAGATGTCGCTCCTTAAACTCAAAAGTATTAGGGTCCACGACAAGATGGCGGCCACAGTAAGGCATTTTTTGGCAGAATGCGAGTGTCTAAAGTATGGACTGGCTTACAAACATCTCTCACGCCAGTTGTAACTACAATTTTATAGTTGACTCCTCGCTAAATGCGAGTAGCTTTTATAAAAATAATATGTACAAGATCCACGCATTCTGAGGCATTTTTTGGCAGAATGCGAGGGTCGAAAGTCTAGACTTTGGCTTAGAAACATCTCTCACGCCAGTTGTAACCACAATTTTATAGTTGACTCCTAGTTATATACAAGTTGCTTTTATAAAAATAATACACATACGATCCACGCTGAGGAAAAGATGTCGCTCCTTAAACTCAAAAGTATTAGGGTCCACGACAAGATGGCGGCCACAGTAAGGCATTTTTTGGCAGAATGCGAGTGTCTAAAGTATGGACTGGCTTACAAACATCTCTCACGCCAGTTGTAACTACAATTTTATAGTTGACTCCTCGCTAAATGCGAGTAGCTTTTATAAAAATAATATGTACAAGATCCACGCATTCTGAGGCATTTTTTGGCAGAATGCGAGGGTCGAAAGTCTAGACTTTGGCTTAGAAACATCTCTCACGCCAGTTGTAACCACAATTTTATAGTTGACTCCTAGTTATATACAAGTTGCTTTTATAAAAATAATACACATACGATCCACGCTGAGGAAAAGATGTCGCTCCTTAAACTCAAAAGTATTAGGGTCCACGACAAGATGGCGGCCACAGTAAGGCATTTTTTGGCAGAATGCGAGTGTCTAAAGTATGGACTGGCTTACAAACATCTCTCACGCCAGTTGTAACTACAATTTTATAGTTGACTCCTCGCTAAATGCGAGTAGCTTTTATAAAAATAATATGTACAAGATCCACGCATTCTGAGGCATTTTTTGGCAGAATGCGAGGGTCGAAAGTCTAGACTTTGGCTTAGAAACATCTCTCACGCCAGTTGTAACCACAATTTTATAGTTGACTCCTAGTTATATACAAGTTGCTTTTATAAAAATAATACACATACGATCCACGCTGAGGAAAAGATGTCGCTCCTTAAACTCAAAAGTATTAGGGTCCACGACAAGATGGCGGCCACAGTAAGGCATTTTTTGGCAGAATGCGAGTGTCTAAAGTATGGACTGGCTTACAAACATCTCTCACGCCAGTTGTAACTACAATTTTATAGTTGACTCCTCGCTAAATGCGAGTAGCTTTTATAAAAATAATATGTACAAGATCCACGCATTCTGAGGCATTTTTTGGCAGAATGCGAGGGTCGAAAGTCTAGACTTTGGCTTAGAAACATCTCTCACGCCAGTTGTAACCACAATTTTATAGTTGACTCCTAGTTATATACAAGTTGCTTTTATAAAAATAATACACATACGATCCACGCTGAGGAAAAGATGTCGCTCCTTAAACTCAAAAGTATTAGGGTCCACGACAAGATGGCGGCCACAGTAAGGCATTTTTTGGCAGAATGCGAGTGTCTAAAGTATGGACTGGCTTACAAACATCTCTCACGCCAGTTGTAACTACAATTTTATAGTTGACTCCTCGCTAAATGCGAGTAGCTTTTATAAAAATAATATGTACAAGATCCACGCATTCTGAGGCATTTTTTGGCAGAATGCGAGGGTCGAAAGTCTAGACTTTGGCTTAGAAACATCTCTCACGCCAGTTGTAACCACAATTTTATAGTTGACTCCTAGTTATATACAAGTTGCTTTTATAAAAATAATACACATACGATCCACGCTGAGGAAAAGATGTCGCTCCTTAAACTCAAAAGTATTAGGGTCCACGACAAGATGGCGGCCACAGTAAGGCATTTTTTGGCAGAATGCGAGTGTCTAAAGTATGGACTGGCTTACAAACATCTCTCACGCCAGTTGTAACTACAATTTTATAGTTGACTCCTCGCTAAATGCGAGTAGCTTTTATAAAAATAATATGTACAAGATCCACGCATTCTGAGGCATTTTTTGGCAGAATGCGAGGGTCGAAAGTCTAGACTTTGGCTTAGAAACATCTCTCACGCCAGTTGTAACCACAATTTTATAGTTGACTCCTAGTTATATACAAGTTGCTTTTATAAAAATAATACACATACGATCCACGCTGAGGAAAAGATGTCGCTCCTTAAACTCAAAAGTATTAGGGTCCACGACAAGATGGCGGCCACAGTAAGGCATTTTTTGGCAGAATGCGAGTGTCTAAAGTATGGACTGGCTTACAAACATCTCTCACGCCAGTTGTAACTACAATTTTATAGTTGACTCCTCGCTAAATGCGAGTAGCTTTTATAAAAATAATATGTACAAGATCCACGCATTCTGAGGCATTTTTTGGCAGAATGCGAGGGTCGAAAGTCTAGACTTTGGCTTAGAAACATCTCTCACGCCAGTTGTAACCACAATTTTATAGTTGACTCCTAGTTATATACAAGTTGCTTTTATAAAAATAATACACATACGATCCACGCTGAGGAAAAGATGTCGCTCCTTAAACTCAAAAGTATTAGGGTCCACGACAAGATGGCGGCCACAGTAAGGCATTTTTTGGCAGAATGCGAGTGTCTAAAGTATGGACTGGCTTACAAACATCTCTCACGCCAGTTGTAACTACAATTTTATAGTTGACTCCTCGCTAAATGCGAGTAGCTTTTATAAAAATAATATGTACAAGATCCACGCATTCTGAGGCATTTTTTGGCAGAATGCGAGGGTCGAAAGTCTAGACTTTGGCTTAGAAACATCTCTCACGCCAGTTGTAACCACAATTTTATAGTTGACTCCTAGTTATATACAAGTTGCTTTTATAAAAATAATACACATACGATCCACGCTGAGGAAAAGATGTCGCTCCTTAAACTCAAAAGTATTAGGGTCCACGACAAGATGGCGGCCACAGTAAGGCATTTTTTGGCAGAATGCGAGTGTCTAAAGTATGGACTGGCTTACAAACATCTCTCACGCCAGTTGTAACTACAATTTTATAGTTGACTCCTCGCTAAATGCGAGTAGCTTTTATAAAAATAATATGTACAAGATCCACGCATTCTGAGGCATTTTTTGGCAGAATGCGAGTGTCTAAAGTCTAGACTGGCTTACAAACATCTCTCACGCCAGTTGTAACTACAATTTTATAGTTGACTCCTCGCTAAATGCGAGTAGCTTTTATAAAAATAATATGTACAAGATCCACGCATTCTGAGGCATTTTTTGGCAGAATGCGAGGGTCGAAAGTCTAGACTTTGGCTTAGAAACATCTCTCACGCCAGTTGTAACCACAATTTTATAGTTGACTCCTAGTTATATACAAGTTGCTTTTATAAAAATAATACACATACGATCCACGCTGAGGAAAAGATGTCGCTCCTTAAACTCAAAAGTATTAGGGTCCACGACAAGATGGCGGCCACAGTAAGGCATTTTTTGGCAGAATGCGAGTGTCTAAAGTATGGACTGGCTTACAAACATCTCTCACGCCAGTTGTAACTACAATTTTATAGTTGACTCCTCGCTAAATGCGAGTAGCTTTTATAAAAATAATATGTACAAGATCCACGCATTCTGAGGCATTTTTTGGCAGAATGCGAGGGTCGAAAGTCTAGACTTTGGCTTAGAAACATCTCTCACGCCAGTTGTAACCACAATTTTATAGTTGACTCCTAGTTATATACAAGTTGCTTTTATAAAAATAATACACATACGATCCACGCTGAGGAAAAGATGTCGCTCCTTAAACTCAAAAGTATTAGGGTCCACGACAAGATGGCGGCCACAGTAAGGCATTTTTTGGCAGAATGCGAGTGTCTAAAGTATGGACTGGCTTACAAACATCTCTCACGCCAGTTGTAACTACAATTTTATAGTTGACTCCTCGCTAAATGCGAGTAGCTTTTATAAAAATAATATGTACAAGATCCACGCATTCTGAGGCATTTTTTGGCAGAATGCGAGGGTCGAAAGTCTAGACTTTGGCTTAGAAACATCTCTCACGCCAGTTGTAACCACAATTTTATAGTTGACTCCTAGTTATATACAAGTTGCTTTTATAAAAATAATACACATACGATCCACGCTGAGGAAAAGATGTCGCTCCTTAAACTCAAAAGTATTAGGGTCCACGACAAGATGGCGGCCACAGTAAGGCATTTTTTGGCAGAATGCGAGTGTCTAAAGTATGGACTGGCTTACAAACATCTCTCACGCCAGTTGTAACTACAATTTTATAGTTGACTCCTCGCTAAATGCGAGTAGCTTTTATAAAAATAATATGTACAAGATCCACGCATTCTGAGGCATTTTTTGGCAGAATGCGAGGGTCGAAAGTCTAGACTTTGGCTTAGAAACATCTCTCACGCCAGTTGTAACCACAATTTTATAGTTGACTCCTAGTTATATACAAGTTGCTTTTATAAAAATAATACACATACGATCCACGCTGAGGAAAAGATGTCGCTCCTTAAACTCAAAAGTATTAGGGTCCACGACAAGATGGCGGCCACAGTAAGGCATTTTTTGGCAGAATGCGAGTGTCTAAAGTATGGACTGGCTTACAAACATCTCTCACGCCAGTTGTAACTACAATTTTATAGTTGACTCCTCGCTAAATGCGAGTAGCTTTTATAAAAATAATATGTACAAGATCCACGCATTCTGAGGCATTTTTTGGCAGAATGCGAGGGTCGAAAGTCTAGACTTTGGCTTAGAAACATCTCTCACGCCAGTTGTAACCACAATTTTATAGTTGACTCCTAGTTATATACAAGTTGCTTTTATAAAAATAATACACATACGATCCACGCTGAGGAAAAGATGTCGCTCCTTAAACTCAAAAGTATTAGGGTCCACGACAAGATGGCGGCCACAGTAAGGCATTTTTTGGCAGAATGCGAGTGTCTAAAGTATGGACTGGCTTACAAACATCTCTCACGCCAGTTGTAACTACAATTTTATAGTTGACTCCTCGCTAAATGCGAGTAGCTTTTATAAAAATAATATGTACAAGATCCACGCATTCTGAGGCATTTTTTGGCAGAATGCGAGGGTCGAAAGTCTAGACTTTGGCTTAGAAACATCTCTCACGCCAGTTGTAACCACAATTTTATAGTTGACTCCTAGTTATATACAAGTTGCTTTTATAAAAATAATACACATACGATCCACGCTGAGGAAAAGATGTCGCTCCTTAAACTCAAAAGTATTAGGGTCCACGACAAGATGGCGGCCACAGTAAGGCATTTTTTGGCAGAATGCGAGTGTCTAAAGTATGGACTGGCTTACAAACATCTCTCACGCCAGTTGTAACTACAATTTTATAGTTGACTCCTCGCTAAATGCGAGTAGCTTTTATAAAAATAATATGTACAAGATCCACGCATTCTGAGGCATTTTTTGGCAGAATGCGAGGGTCGAAAGTCTAGACTTTGGCTTAGAAACATCTCTCACGCCAGTTGTAACCACAATTTATAGTTGACTCCTAGTTATATACAAGTTGCTTTTATAAAAATAATACACATACGATCCACGCTGAGGAAAAGATGTCGCTCCTTAAACTCAAAAGTATTAGGGTCCACGACAAGATGGCGGCCACAGTAAGGCATTTTTTGGCAGAATGCGAGTGTCTAAAGTATGGACTGGCTTACAAACATCTCTCACGCCAGTTGTAACTACAATTTTATAGTTGACTCCTCGCTAAATGCGAGTAGCTTTTATAAAAATAATATGTACAAGATCCACGCATTCTGAGGCATTTTTTGGCAGAATGCGAGGGTCGAAAGTCTAGACTTTGGCTTAGAAACATCTCTCACGCCAGTTGTAACCACAATTTTATAGTTGACTCCTAGTTATATACAAGTTGCTTTTATAAAAATAATACACATACGATCCACGCTGAGGAAAAGATGTCGCTCCTTAAACTCAAAAGTATTAGGGTCCACGACAAGATGGCGGCCACAGTAAGGCATTTTTTGGCAGAATGCGAGTGTCTAAAGTATGGACTGGCTTACAAACATCTCTCACGCCAGTTGTAACTACAATTTTATAGTTGACTCCTCGCTAAATGCGAGTAGCTTTTATAAAAATAATATGTACAAGATCCACGCATTCTGAGGCATTTTTTGGCAGAATGTGAGGGTCGAAAGTCTAGACTTTGGCTTAGAAACATCTCTCACGCCAGTTGTAACCACAATTTTATAGTTGACTCCTCGCTAAATCCAAGTAGCTTTTATAAAAATAATATGTACAAGATCCACGCATTCTGAGGCATTTTTTGGCAGAATGCGAGGGTCGAAAGTCTAGACTTTGGCTTAGAAACATCTCTCACGCCAGTTGTAACCACAATTTTATAGTTGACTCCTAGTTATATACAAGTTGCTTTTATAAAAATAATACACATACGATCCACGCTGAGGAAAAGATGTCGCTCCTTAAACTCAAAAGTATTAGGGTCCACGACAAGATGGCGGCCACAGTAAGGCATTTTTTGGCAGAATGCGAGTGTCTAAAGTATGGACTGGCTTACAAACATCTCTCACGCCAGTTGTAACTACAATTTTATAGTTGACTCCTCGCTAAATGCGAGTAGCTTTTATAAAAATAATATGTACAAGATCCACGCATTCTGAGGCATTTTTTGGCAGAATGCGAGGGTCGAAAGTCTAGACTTTGGCTTAGAAACATCTCTCACGCCAGTTGTAACCACAATTTTATAGTTGACTCCTAGTTATATACAAGTTGCTTTTATAAAAATAATACACATACGATCCACGCTGAGGAAAAGATGTCGCTCCTTAAACTCAAAAGTATTAGGGTCCACGACAAGATGGCGGCCACAGTAAGGCATTTTTTGGCAGAATGCGAGTGTCTAAAGTATGGACTGGCTTACAAACATCTCTCACGCCAGTTGTAACTACAATTTTATAGTTGACTCCTCGCTAAATGCGAGTAGCTTTTATAAAAATAATATGTACAAGATCCACGCATTCTGAGGCATTTTTTGGCAGAATGCGAGGGTCGAAAGTCTAGACTTTGGCTTAGAAACATCTCTCACGCCAGTTGTAACCACAATTTTATAGTTGACTCCTAGTTATATACAAGTTGCTTTTATAAAAATAATACACATACGATCCACGCTGAGGAAAAGATGTCGCTCCTTAAACTCAAAAGTATTAGGGTCCACGACAAGATGGCGGCCACAGTAAGGCATTTTTTGGCAGAATGCGAGTGTCTAAAGTATGGACTGGCTTACAAACATCTCTCACGCCAGTTGTAACTACAATTTTATAGTTGACTCCTCGCTAAATGCGAGTAGCTTTTATAAAAATAATATGTACAAGATCCACGCATTCTGAGGCATTTTTTGGCAGAATGCGAGGGTCGAAAGTCTAGACTTTGGCTTAGAAACATCTCTCACGCCAGTTGTAACCACAATTTTATAGTTGACTCCTAGTTATATACAAGTTGCTTTTATAAAAATAATACACATACGATCCACGCTGAGGAAAAGATGTCGCTCCTTAAACTCAAAAGTATTAGGGTCCACGACAAGATGGCGGCCACAGTAAGGCATTTTTTGGCAGAATGCGAGTGTCTAAAGTATGGACTGGCTTACAAACATCTCTCACGCCAGTTGTAACTACAATTTTATAGTTGACTCCTCGCTAAATGCGAGTAGCTTTTATAAAAATAATATGTACAAGATCCACGCATTCTGAGGCATTTTTTGGCAGAATGCGAGGGTCGAAAGTCTAGACTTTGGCTTAGAAACATCTCTCACGCCAGTTGTAACCACAATTTTATAGTTGACTCCTAGTTATATACAAGTTGCTTTATAAAAATAATACACATACGATCCACGCTGAGGAAAAGATGTCGCTCCTTAAACTCAAAAGTATTAGGGTCCACGACAAGATGGCGGCCACAGTAAGGCATTTTTTGGCAGAATGCGAGTGTCTAAAGTATGGACTGGCTTACAAACATCTCTCACGCCAGTTGTAACTACAATTTTATAGTTGACTCCTCGCTAAATGCGAGTAGCTTTTATAAAAATAATATGTACAAGATCCACGCATTCTGAGGCATTTTTTGGCAGAATGCGAGGGTCGAAAGTCTAGACTTTGGCTTAGAAACATCTCTCACGCCAGTTGTAACCACAATTTTATAGTTGACTCCTAGTTATATACAAGTTGCTTTTATAAAAATAATACACATACGATCCACGCTGAGGAAAAGATGTCGCTCCTTAAACTCAAAAGTATTAGGGTCCACGACAAGATGGCGGCCACAGTAAGGCATTTTTTGGCAGAATGCGAGTGTCTAAAGTATGGACTGGCTTACAAACATCTCTCACGCCAGTTGTAACTACAATTTTATAGTTGACTCCTCGCTAAATGCGAGTAGCTTTTATAAAAATAATATGTACAAGATCCACGCATTCTGAGGCATTTTTTGGCAGAATGCGAGGGTCGAAAGTCTAGACTTTGGCTTAGAAACATCTCTCACGCCAGTTGTAACCACAATTTTATAGTTGACTCCTAGTTATATACAAGTTGCTTTTATAAAAATAATACACATACGATCCACGCTGAGGAAAAGATGTCGCTCCTTAAACTCAAAAGTATTAGGGTCCACGACAAGATGGCGGCCACAGTAAGGCATTTTTTGGCAGAATGCGAGTGTCTAAAGTATGGACTGGCTTACAAACATCTCTCACGCCAGTTGTAACTACAATTTTATAGTTGACTCCTCGCTAAATGCGAGTAGCTTTTATAAAAATAATATGTACAAGATCCACGCATTCTGAGGCATTTTTTGGCAGAATGCGAGGGTCGAAAGTCTAGACTTTGGCTTAGAAACATCTCTCACGCCAGTTGTAACCACAATTTTATAGTTGACTCCTAGTTATATACAAGTTGCTTTTATAAAAATAATACACATACGATCCACGCTGAGGAAAAGATGTCGCTCCTTAAACTCAAAAGTATTAGGGTCCACGACAAGATGGCGGCCACAGTAAGGCATTTTTTGGCAGAATGCGAGTGTCTAAAGTATGGACTGGCTTACAAACATCTCTCACGCCAGTTGTAACTACAATTTTATAGTTGACTCCTCGCTAAATGCGAGTAGCTTTTATAAAAATAATATGTACAAGATCCACGCATTCTGAGGCATTTTTTGGCAGAATGCGAGGGTCGAAAGTCTAGACTTTGGCTTAGAAACATCTCTCACGCCAGTTGTAACCACAATTTTATAGTTGACTCCTAGTTATATACAAGTTGCTTTTATAAAAAATAATACACATACCATCCACGCTGAGGAAAAGATGTCGCTCCTTAAACTCAAAAGTATTAGGGTCCACGACAAGATGGCGGCCACAGTAAGGCATTTTTTGCAGAATGCGAGTGTCTAAAGTATGGACTGGCTTACAAACATCTCTCACGCCAGTTGTAACTACAATTTTATAGTTGACTCCTCGCTAAATGCGAGTAGCTTTTTTATAAAATAATATGTACAAGATCCACGCATTCTGAGGCATTTTTTGGCAGAATGCGAGGGTCGAAAGTCTAGACTTTGGCTTAGAAACATCTCTCACGCCAGTTGTAACCACAATTTTATAGTTGACTCCTAGTTATATACAAGTTGCTTTTATAAAAATAATACACATACGATCCACGCTGAGAAAAGATGTCGCTCCTTAAACTCAAAAGTATTAGGGTCCACGACAAGATGGCGGCCACAGTAAGGCATTTTTGGCAGAATGCGAGTGTCTAAAGTATGGACTGGCTTACAAACATCTCTCACGCCAGTTGTAACTACAATTTTATAGTTGACTCCTCGCTAAATGCGAGTAGCTTTTATAAAAATAATATGTACAAGATCCACGCATTCTGAGGCATTTTTTGGCAGAATGCGAGGGTCGAAAGTCTAGACTTTGGCTTAGAAACATCTCTCACGCCAGTTGTAACCACAATTTTATAGTTGACTCCTAGTTATATACAAGTTGCTTTTATAAAAATAATACACATACGATCCACGCTGAGGAAAAGATGTCGCTCCTTAAACTCAAAAGTATTAGGGTCCACGACAAGATGGCGGCCACAGTAAGGCATTTTTTGGCAGAATGCGAGTGTCTAAAGTATGGACTGGCTTACAAACATCTCTCACGCCAGTTGTAACTACAATTTTATAGTTGACTCCTCGCTAAATGCGAGTAGCTTTTATAAAAATAATATGTACAAGATCCACGCATTCTGAGGCATTTTTTGGCAGAATGCGAGGGTCGAAAGTCTAGACTTTGGCTTAGAAACATCTCTCACGCCAGTTGTAACCACAATTTTATAGTTGACTCCTAGTTATATACAAGTTGCTTTTATAAAAATAATACACATACGATCCACGCTGAGGAAAAGATGTCGCTCCTTAAACTCAAAAGTATTAGGGTCCACGACAAGATGGCGGCCACAGTAAGGCATTTTTTGGCAGAATGCGAGTGTCTAAAGTATGGACTGGCTTACAAACATCTCTCACGCCAGTTGTAACCACAATTTTATAGTTGACTCCTCGCTAAATGCGAGTAGCTTTTATAAAAATAATATGTACAAGATCCACGCATTCTGAGGCATTTTTTGGCAGAATGCGAGGGTCGAAAGTCTAGACTTTGGCTTAGAAACATCTCTCACGCCAGTTGTAACCACAATTTTATAGTTGACTCCTAGTTATATACAAGTTGCTTTATAAAAATAATACACATACGATCCACGCTGAGGAAAAGATGTCGCTCCTTAAACTCAAAAGTATTAGGGTCCACGACAAGATGGCGGCCACAGTAAGGCATTTTTTGGCAGAATGCGAGTGTCTAAAGTATGGACTGGCTTACAAAACATCTCTCACGCCAGTTGTAACTACAATTTTATAGTTGACTCCTCGCTAAATGCGAGTAGCTTTTATAAAAATAATATGTACAAGATCCACGCATTCTGAGGCATTTTTTGGCAGAATGCGAGGGTCGAAAGTCTAGACTTTGGCTTAGAAACATCTCTCACGCCAGTTGTAACCACAATTTTATAGTTGACTCCTAGTTATATACAAGTTGCTTTTATAAAAATAATACACATACGATCCACGCTGAGGAAAAGATGTCGCTCCTTAAACTCAAAAGTATTAGGGTCCACGACAAGATGGCGGCCACAGTAAGGCATTTTTTGGCAGAATGCGAGTGTCTAAAGTATGGACTGGCTTACAAACATCTCTCACGCCAGTTGTAACTACAATTTTATAGTTGACTCCTCGCTAAATGCGAGTAGCTTTTATAAAAATAATATGTACAAGATCCACGCATTCTGAGGCATTTTTTGGCAGAATGCGAGGGTCGAAAGTCTAGACTTTGGCTTAGAAACATCTCTCACGCCAGTTGTAACTACAATTTTATAGTTGACTCCTCGCTAAATGCAGTAAGTAGCTTTTATTAAAATAATATGTACAAGATCCACGCATTCTGAGGCATTTTTTTTGCAGAATGCGAGGGTCGAAAGTCTAGACTTTGGCTTAGAAACATCTCTCACGCCAGTTGTAACCACAATTTTATAGTTGACTCCTAGTTATATACAAGTGCTTTTATAAAATAATACACATACGATCCACGCTGAGTAAAAAGATGTCGCTCCTTAAACTCAAAAGTATTAGGGTCCACGACAAGATGGCGGCCACAGTAAGGCATTTTTTGGCAGAATGCGAGTGTCTAAAGTATGGACTGGCTTACAAACATCTCTCACGCCAGTTGTAACTACAATTTTATAGTTGACTCCTCGCTAAATGCGAGTAGCTTTTATAAAAATAATATGTACAAGATCCACGCATTCTGAGGCATTTTTTGGCAGAATGCGAGGGTCGAAAGTCTAGACTTTGGCTTAGAAACATCTCTCACGCCAGTTGTAACCACAATTTTATAGTTGACTCCTAGTTATATACAAGTTGCTTTTATAAAAATAATACACATACGATCCACGCTGAGGAAAAGATGTCGCTCCTTAAACTCAAAAGTATTAGGGTCCACGACAAGATGGCGGCCACAGTAAGGCATTTTTTGGCAGAATGCGAGTGTCTAAAGTATGGACTGGCTTACAAACATCTCTCACGCCAGTTGTAACTACAATTTTATAGTTGACTCCTCGCTAAATGCGAGTAGCTTTTATAAAAATAATATGTACAAGATCCACGCATTCTGAGGCATTTTTTGGCAGAATGCGAGGGTCGAAAGTCTAGACTTTGGCTTAGAAACATCTCTCACGCCAGTTGTAACCACAATTTTATAGTTGACTCCTAGTTATATACAAGTTGCTTTTATAAAAATAATACACATACCATCCACGCTGAGTAAAAGATGTCGCTCCTTAAACTCAAAAGTATTAGGGTCCACGACAAGATGGCGGCCACAGTAAGGCATTTTTTGGCAGAATGCGAGTGTCTAAAGTATGGACTGGCTTACAAACATCTCTCACGCCAGTTGTAACTACAATTTTATAGTTGACTCCTCGCTAAATGCGAGTAGCTTTTATAAAAATAATATGTACAAGATCCACGCATTCTGAGGCATTTTTTGGCAGAATGTGAGGGTCGAAAGTCTAGACTTTGGCTTAGAAACATCTCTCACGCCAGTTGTAACCACAATTTATAGTTGACTCCTAGTTATATACAAGTTGCTTTTATAAAAAATAATACACATACGATCCACGCTGAGGAAAAGATGTCGCTCCTTAAACTCAAAAGTATTAGGGTCCACGACAAGATGGCGGCCACAGTAAGGCATTTTTTGGCAGAATGCGAGTGTCTAAAGTATGGACTGGCTTACAAACATCTCTCACGCCAGTTGTAACCACAATTTTATAGTTGACTCCTCGCTAAATGCGAGTAGCTTTTATAAAAATAATATGTACAAAGATCCACGCATTCTGAGGCATTTTTTCAGAATGCGAGGGTCGAAAGTCTAGACTTTGGCTTTTAGAAACATCTCTCACGCCAGTTGTAACCACAATTTTATAGTTGACTCCTAGTTATATACAAGTTGGCTTTTATAAAAATAATACACATACGATCCACGCTGAGGAAAAGATGTCGCTCCTTAAAACTCAAAAGTATTAGGGTCCACGACAAGATGGCGGCCACAGTAAGGCATTTTTTTGGCAGAATGCGAGTGTCTAAAGTATGGACTGGCTTACAAAACATCTCTCACGCCAGTTGTAACTACAATTTTATAGTTGACTCCTCGCTAAATGCGAGTAGCTTTTATAAAAATAATATGTACAAGATCCACGCATTCTGAGGCATTTTTTGGCAGAATGTGAGGGTCGAAAGTCTAGACTTTGGCTTAGAAACATCTCTCACGCCAGTTGTAACCACAATTTTATAGTGACTCCTAGTTATATACAAGTTGCTTTTTATAAAAATAATACACATACGATCCACGCTGAGGAAAAAGATGTCGCTCCTTAAACTCAAAAGTATTAGGGTCCACGACAAGATGGCGGCCACAGTAAGGCATTTTTTTGGCAGAATGCGAGTGTCTAAAGTATGGACTGGCTTACAAACATCTCTCACGCCAGTTGTAACTACAAATTTTATAGTTGACTCCTCGCTAAATGCGAGTAGCTTTTATAAAAATAATATGTACAAGATCCACGCATTCTGAGGCATTTTTGGCAGAATGTGAGCGGGTCGAAAGTCTAGACTTTGGCTTAGAAACATCTCTCACGCCAGTTGTAAACACAATTTTATAGTTGACTCCTAGTTATATACAAGTTGCTTTATAAAAAATAATACACATACGATCCACGCTGAGGAAAAGATGTCGCTCCTTAAACTCAAAAGTATTAGGGTCCACGACAAGATGGCGGCCACAGTAAGGCATTTTTTGGCAGAATGCGAGTGTCTAAAGTATGGACTGGCTTACAAACATCTCTCACGCCAGTTGTAACTACAATTTTTATAGTTGACTCCTCGCTAAATGCGAGTAGCTTTTATAAAATAATTTTCCTCAGCGATGGATCGTATGTGTATTATTTTATAAAGCAACTATGTATATAACTTAGGAGTCAACTATAAAATTGTAGTTTACAACTGGCGTGAGAGATGTTTCTAAGCCAAAGTCTAGACTTTTCGAGCCTCACATTCTGCCAAAAATGCCTCAGGCGTGGATCTTGTACATATTATTTTATAAAAGCTACTCGCATTTGGCGAGGAGTCAACTATAAAATTATGAATTACAACTGGCGTAGAGAGATGTTTCTAAGCCGAAGTCTAGACTTTCGACCCTCGCATTCTGCCAAAAATGCCTCAGAGATGCGTGGATCTTTATTACATATTATTTTATAAAAAGCTACTCGCATTTAGCGAGTCAACTACTCAAATTGTAGTTACAACTGGCGTGAGATGTTTGTAAGCCAGTCCATACTTTCTAGACACTCGCATTCTGCTTAAAAATGCCTTTACTGTGGCCGCCATCTTGTCGTGGACCCTAATACTTTTGAGTTTAAGGGCGACATCTTTTTCCTCAGCGTGGATCGTATGTGTATTATTTTTATAAAGCAACTTGTATATAACTAGAGTCAACTATAAAATTGTGGATTTACAACTGGCGTGAGAGATGTTTCTAAGCCAAAGTCTGAACTTTCGACCCTCGCATTCTGCCAAAAATGCCTCAGAATGCGTGGATCTTGTACATATTATTTTTATAAAGCTACTCGCATTTAGCGAGGAGTCAACTTATAAAATTAGTTACAACTGGCGTGAGGCCATTTGTAAGCCAGTCCATACTTCGAACCTCGCATTCTGCCAAAAATGCCTTCACCAATGGCCGCCATCTTGTCGGTGGACCCTAATGCTTTAAAGGGATTTAAGGGCGACATCTTTTCCTCAGCGTGGATCGTATGTATTATTTTTTATAAAGCAACCTTATGTAACTAGGAGTCAGCTATAAACTTAGTTACAACTGGCGTGAGAGATGCCAGTAAGAAGCCAAAGTCTAGACTTTCGACCCTCGCATTCTGCCAAAATGCCTCAGAATGCGTGGATCTTATTTACCTCAATATTTATAAAAGCTACTTGGATTTAGTCCAGCTTCTCTAAATTGTGGTTACAACTAGCGTGAGAGATGTTTTGTAAGCCAGTCCATACTTTAGACACTCGCATTCTGCCAAAAATGCCTTTACTGTGGCCCGCCATCTTGTCGTGGACCCTAATACTTTTGAGTTTAAGGGCGACATCTTTTCCTCAGCGTGGATCATTATGTGTATTATTTTATAAAAGTAACTTGTGTATATAACTAAGAGTCAACTATAAAATTGTGGATTACAACTGGCGTGAGAGAGATGTTTCGCTAGAAGTCTGAACTTTCGACCCTCACGTCTGCCAAAATGCCTCAGAATGCGTGGATCTTCATACATATTATTTTATAAAAAGCTACTCGCATTTAGCGAGGGTCCAACTATAAAATTAGTAGTTACAACTGGCGTGAGAGATGTTTTGTAAGCCAGTCCATACTTCAGACACTCGCATTCTGCCAAAAATGCCTTATAGCGTACTTCATCTTGTCGGTGGACCCTAATGCTTTTTGAGTTTAAGGAGCGACATCTTTTGCCTCAGCGTGGATGGTATGTGTATTATTTTATAAAAAGCAACTTGTATATAACTAGGGAGTCAACTATAAATTGTGGTTACAACTGGCGTGAGAGATGTTTCTAAGGCAAAGTCACAGACTTTCGACCCTCGCATTCTGCCAAAAATGCCTCAGAATGCGTGGATCTTGTACATAGTATTTTTATAAAGAAGCTACTCGCATTTAGCGACGGTCAACTATAAAATTGTAGTTACAACTGGCGTGAGAGATGTTTCTAAACCAAAGTCTAGACTTTCGACCCTCGCATTCTGCCAAAAATGCCTCCAGAATGCGTGGATCTTGTACATATTATTTTATAAAGCTACTCGCATTTGGCAGTCAACTAAAATTAATAGTTACAACTGGCGTGAGATGTTTACCAAGCCAGTCCATACTCAGACACTCGCATTCTGCCAAAAATGCCTTACTGTGGCCGCCATCTTGTCGTGGACCTAATACTTTTGAGTTTAAGGGCGACATCTTTTCCTCAGCGTGGATCGTATGTGTATTATTTTATAAAGAAGCAACTTGTATAACTAGGGTCAACTATAAAATTGTGGTTACAACTGGCGTGAGGAGATGTTTCTAAATAGAAGTCTAGACTTTCGACCCTCGCATTCTGCCAAAATGCCTCAGAATGCGTGGATCTTATTACATATTATTTTATAAAAGCTACTCGCATTTAGCGAGGAGTCAACTATAAAATTGTAGTTACAACTGGCGTGAGAGATGTTTGTAAGCCAGTCCATGCGCCTAGACACTCGCATTCTGCCAAAAATGCCTTACTGCGGCCCGCCATCTTGTCATTGGACCTAATACTTTTGAGGTTTAAGGAGCGACATCTTTCCTCAGCGATGGATCGTATGTGTATTATTTTTATAAAGCAACTTGTATATAACTAGGAGTCAACTATATAAAATTGTGGTTACAACTGGCGTGAGAGATGTTTCTAAGCCAAAGTCTAAGACTCGACCCTCTCCACATTCTGCCAAGAAATGCCTCAGAATGCGTGGATCTTATTACATAATATTTTATAAAGCTACTCGCATTTAGCGAGAAGTCAACTATAAAGGTGTGAAAGTTCACAACTGGCGTGAGAGGTGTTGTAAGCCAGTCCATACTTTAGACACTCGCATTCTGCCAAAATGCCCCTTACTGTGGCCGCCATCTTGTCGTGGACCCTAATGCTACTAGGTTTAGGGCGACATCTTTTCCTCCAGCGTGGATCGTATGTGTATTATTTTTATAAAGCAACTTGTATGTAACTAGGAGTCAACTATAAAATTGTAGTTTACAACTGTGAGATGTTTCTAAGCCAAAGTCTAGACTTTTCGACCCTCACATTTCTGCCAAAAATGCACTCAGTCGTGGATCTTGTACATATTATTTTTATAAAGCTACTCGCATTTAGCGAATTAAACCTCAAAATTGTAGTTACAACTGGCGTGAGAGATGTTTGTAAGCCAGTCCGCTACTTTAGACACTCGCATTCTGCCAAAAATGCCTTACTGTGGCCGCCATCTTGTCGTGGACCTAATACTTTTGAGTTTAAGGGCGACATCTTTCCTCAGCGTGGATCGTATGTGTATTATTTTTATAAAAGCAGCTTATATAACTAAAGTCCAACTATAAAGAGTGTGGTTACAACTGGCGTGAGAGATGTTTCTAAGCCAAAGTCTAGACTTTCACGACCCTCGCATTCTGCCAAATGCCTCCAGAATGCGTGGATGCTTTTATATTATTTTTATAAAGAAGCTACTCGCATTTAGCGAGGAGTCAACTATAAATTGTGGTTACAACTGGCGCGTGAGAGGTGTTTTACAATAAGCCAGTCCATGCGCTTTCAGACACTCGCATTCTGCCAAAATGCCTTACTGTGGCCGCCATCTTGTCGTGGACCCTAATGCTTTTGAGTTTAAGGGCGACATCTTTTTCCTCAGCGTGGATCGTATGTGTATTATTTTTATAAGAAGCAACTTTGTATATAACTAGGAGTCAGCTGTAAAATTGTAGTTTGCAACTGGCGTGAGGAGATGAAACTTCTAAAGCCAGAGAGTCACAAAGGACTTTTCAGAGCCCTCACGTTCTGCCAAAAATGCCTCCAGAATGCGTGGATCTTGTACATATTATTTTATAAAGCTACTCGCATTGAGGAGTCAACTATAAAATTGTAGTTACAACTGGCGTGAGAGATGTTTGTAAGCCGGTCCATACTTTAGACACTCGCATTCTGCCAAAAATGCCTTACTGTGGCCGCCATCTTGTCGTGGACCCTAATACTTTTGAGTTGGAGCGACATCTTTACTCAGCGTGGATGGTATGTGTATTATTTTTATAAAAGCAACTGTATATAACTAGAAGTCAACTATAAAATTGTGGTTACAACTGGCGTGAGATGTTTCTAAGCCAAAGTCTAGACTTTCTGGCCCTCGCATTCTGCCAAAATGCCTCAGAATGCGTGGATCTTGTACATTTTTTTTATAAAAAGCTACTCGCATTTAGCGAGGAGTCAACTAAAATTGTAGTTACAACTGGCGTGAGAGATGTTTGTAAAGCCAGTCCATACTTTGGAGCACTCGCATTCTGCCAAAAATGCCTTGCCTTACTGTGGCCGCCATCTTGTCGTGGACCTAATACTTTTGAGTTTAAGGAGCGACATCTTTTCCTCAGCGTGGATCGTATGTGTATTATTTTTATAAAAGCAACTTCTTATATAACTAAAGTCAACTTCTCAAAATTGTGGTTACAACTGGCGTGAGAGATGTTTCTAAGCCCAAAGTCTAGACTTTCGACCTCACATTCTGCCAAAAAGTACCTCCAAGAATGCGTGGATCTTATGCATGGCATATTTTTATAAAAGCTACTCGCATTTAGCGAGGAGGTCAACTATAAAATTGTAGTTACAACTGGCGTGAAGATTTTGTAAAGCCAGTCCATACTTTACTGAACACTCGCATTCTGCCAAAAATGCCTTATGTGGCCCGCCATCTTGTCGTGGACCTAATACTTTTGAGTTTAAGGTGACATCTTTACTCAGCGTGGATGAACGTGTATTATTTTATAAAAGCAGCTTGTATATAACTAGGAGTCAACTATAAAATTTATTAGTTGCAACTGGCGTGAGATGTTTCCTAAAGCCAAAATTAAACTTTCGACCTCGCATTCTGCAAAAAAATGCCTCAGAATGCGTGGATCTTCAATACATATTATTTTATAAAGCTTCTACTTTCGCATTTAGCGACGAGTCAACTATAAAATTGTAGTTACAACTGGCGTGAGAGATGTTTCTAAGCCAAAGTCTAGACTTTCGACCCTCGCATTCTGCCAAAAATGCCTCAGAATGCGTGGATCTTGTACATATTATTTTTATAAGCTACTCGCATTTAGCGAGGAGTCAACTATAAAATTGTAGTTACAACTGGCGTGAGAGATGTTTGTAAGCCAGTCATGCTAGACACTCGCATTCTGCCAAAATGCCTTTACTGTGTGGCCGCCATCTTGTCGTGGACCCTAATATACTTTGAGTTTAAGGGCGACATCTTTTCCTCAGCGCGATGGATCATTATGTGTATTATTTTATAAAAGCAACTGTATATAACTAGGAGTCAACTATAAAATTGTGAAAGTTGCAACTGGCGTGAGATGTTTCTAAGCCAAAGTCTAGACTTTCGACCCTCGCATTCTGCCAAAAATGCCTCAGAGATAAGTGGATCTTTGTACATATTATTTTATAAAGCTACTCGCATTTAGCGAGAGTCAACTATAAAATTAGTTACAACTGGCGTGAGAGATGTTTGTAAAGCCAGTCCCATACTTTAGACACTCGCATTCTGCCAAAATGCCTTCACTGTAGCCCGCCATCTTGTCGTGGACCCTAATACTTTTGAGTTTAAGGAGCGACATCTTTTCCTCAGCGTGGATCGTATGTGTATTATTTTGCATAAAGCAACTTGTATATAACTAGGAGTCAACTATAAAATTGTGGTTACAACTGGCGTGAGAGATGTTTCTAAGCCAAAGTCTAGACTTTCGACCCTCATTCTGCCAAAAATGCCTCCAGAATGCGTGGATCTTGTACATATTATTTTTATAAAGCTACTCGCATTTTAGCGAGGAGTCAACTATAAAATTGTGGATTTACAACGCTGGCGTGAGAGATGTTTATTAAGCCAGTCCATACTTTACTAGACACTCGCATTCTGCCAAAAATGCCTTACTGTGGCCGCCATCTTGTCGTGGACCCTAATACTTTTTGAGTTTAGGGGCGACATCTTTTTCCTCAGCGTGGATCGTATGTATTATTTTTATAAAAGGCAACTTGTATATAACTAGGAGTCAACTATAAAATTGTGGATTTACAACTGGCGTGAGAGATGTTTCTAAGCCAAAGTCTGAACTTTCGACCCTCATTCTGCCAAAAAATGCGCCAGAATGCGTGGATCTCTTCAATACATATTATTTATAAAGCTACTCGCATTTAGCGAGAGTCCAACTATAAAATTATGAATTCACAACTGGCGTGAGAGATGTTTGTAAAGCCAGTCCATGCTTTTACAAAGGCATCGCATTCTGCCAAAAATGCCTTACTGTGGCCGCCATCTTGTCGTGGACCCTAATGCTTTTGAGTTTAAGGGCGACATCTTTTACTCAGCGTGGATCGTATGGTATTATTTTTATAAAAGCAACTTGTATGTATATAACTAAAGTCAACTATAAAATTATGTAGTTTACAACTGGCGTAGAGAGATGTTTTCTAAGCCAAAGTCTAGACTTTCGACCCTCGCATTCTGCCAAAATGCCTCAGGGTAGGCGTGGATCTTGTACATATTATTTTTTATAAAGCTACTCGCATTTGGCGAAGTCAGCGCTATAAAATTAATGGTTACAACTGGCGTGAGAGATGTTTGTAAGCCAGTCCATGCTAGACCTCGCATTCTGCCAAAAATGCCTTACTGTAGCCGCCATCTTGTCGTGGACCCTAATACTTTGAGTTTAGGGCGACATCCTTTTTCCTCAGCGTGGATCGTATGTAGTATTATTTTATAAAGCAACTATGTATATAACTGAAGTCAACTATAAAATTGTGGTTACCGGCAGCGTGAGATGTTTCTAAGCCAAAGTCTAGACTTTCGACCCTCACATTCTGCCAAGAAGAAATGCCTCCAGAATGCGTGGATCTTGTACATATTATTTTTATAAAGCTACTCGCATTTGAGGAGTCAACTATAAAATTCGCGTTGCAACTGGCGTGAGAGATGTTTGTAAGCCAGTCATGCACTTTAGACACTCATTCTGCCAAAAATGCCGCTACTGTGGCCGCCATCTTGTCGTGGACCCCTAATGCGCTGAGTTTAAGGGCACGACATCTTTACTCAGCGTGGATGGTATAATGTATTATTTTATAAAGCAACTTGTATATAACTAGGAGTCAACTATAAAATTGTGGTTACAACTGGCGTGAGAGATGTTTCTAAGCCAAAGTCTAGACTTTCGACCCTCGCATTCTGCCAAAATGCCTCAGAATGCGTGGATCTTTGTACATATTATTTTTTATAAAGAAGCTACTCGCATTTAGCGAGGAGTCAACTATAAAATTGTAGTTACAGCTGGCGTGAGAGATGTTTTGTAAGCCAGTCATACTTTGAACACTCGCATTCTGCCAAAATGCCTTTACTGTGGCTACTTCATCTTGTCATGGACCCTATTACTTTTGAGTTTAAGGAGCGACATCTTTTCCTCAGCGTGGATCGTATGTGTATTATTTTTATAAAGCAACTTGTATATAACTAGGAGTCAACTATAAAATTGTGGTTACAACTGGCGTGAGAGATGTTTCTAAGCCAAAGTCTAGACTTTCGACCCTCACATTCTGCCAAAATGCCTCCAGAGATGCGTGGATCTTGTACATAATATTTTATATAAAGCTATAAAATTTAGCGAGTCAACTATAAAATTGTAGTTACAACTGGCGTGAGATGTTTGTAAGCCAGTCCATACGCAGACGCTCGCATTCTGCCAAAATGCCTTACTGTGGCCGCCATCTTGTCGTGGACCCTAATACTTTTTTGAGTTTAAGGCGACATCTTTTTTACTCAGCGTGGATGGTATGTGTATTATTTTTTATAAAGAAGCAGCTTGTATATAACTAGGAGTCAACTATAAAATTGTGGTTACAACTGGCGTAGAGAGATGTTTCTAAGCCAAAGTCTGAACTTTCGACCCTCGCATTCTGCCAAAAATGCCTCAGAATGCGTGGATCTCCTCATTATTTTATAAAAGCTACTCGCATTTAGCGAGGAGTCAACTATAAAGTGTAGTTACAACTGGCGTGAGAGATGTTTGTAAGCCAGTCCATACTTTAGACACTCGCATTCTGCCAAAAAATGCCTTACTGTGGCCCGCCATCTTGTCGTGGACCCTAATACTTTTGAGTTTAAGGAAGACATCTTTCCTCAGCGTGGATCGTAATATTATTTTGTAAAGCAACTTGTATATAACTAGGGAGTCAACTATAAAATTGTAGTTACAACTGGTGAGAGATGTTTCACAAGCCAAAGTCTAGACTTTCGACCCTCGCATTCTGCCAAAATGCCTCAGGGCCGTGGATCTTTAATACATATTATTTTATAAAAGCTACTCGCATTTGCTTGAGGAGTCAACTATAAAGTGTAGTTACAACTGGCGTGAGAGTGTTTGTAAGCCAGTCCATGCTGAACACTCGCATTCTGCCAAAAATGATGATACCTTTACTGTGGCCGCCATCTTGTCCCAGAATGCGAGTGTTAAAGTATGGACTGGCTTACAAACATCTCTCACGCCCAGTTGTAACCACAATTTTATAGTTGACTCCTCGCTAAATTCCAAGTAGCTTTTTATAAAAATAAATTGTACAAGATCCACGCATCACTGAGGCATTTTTTGGCAGGAATGCGAGTGTTCTAAAGTATGGACTGGCTTACAAACATCTCTCACGCCAGTTGTAACCACAATTTTATAGTTGACTCCTCGCTAAAATCCACAGTAGCTTTTATAAAAATAATATGTACAAGATCCACGCATTCTGAGGCATTTTTTGGCAGAATGCGAGGGTCGAAAGTCTAGACTTTGGCTTAAAACATCTCTCACGCCAGTTGTAACCACAAGTTTATAGTTGACTCCTAGTTATATACAAGTTGCTTTTATAAAATAATACACATACGATCCACGCTGAGGAAAAGATGTCGCTCCTTAAACTCAAAAGTATTAGGGTCCACGACAAGATGGCGGCCACAGTAAGGCATTTTTTGGCAGAATCCGAGTGTCTAAAGTATGGACTGGCTTACAAACATCTCTCACGCCAGTTGTAACCACAATTTTATAGTTGACTCCTCGCTAAATGCGAGTAGCTTTTATAAAAATAATATGTACAGATCCACGCATTCTGAGGCATTTTTTGGCAGAATGCGAGGGTCGAAAGTCTAGACTTTGGCTTAGAAACATCTCTCACGCCAGTTGTAACTACAAGTTTATAGTTGACTCCTAGTTATATACAAGTTGCTTTATAAAAATAATACACATACGATCCACGCTGAGGAAAAGATGTCGCTCCTTAAACTCAAAAGTATTAGGGTCCACGACAAGATGGCGGCCACAGTAAGGCATTTTTTGGCAGAATCCGAGTGTCTAAAGTATGGACTGGCTTACAAACATCTCTCACGCCAGTTGTAACCACAATTTTATAGTTGACTCCTCGCTAAATGCGAGTAGCTTTTATAAAAATAATATGTACAAAGATCCACGCATTCTGAGGCATTTTTTGGCAGAATGCGAGGGTCGAAAGTCTAGACTTTGGCTTAGAAACATCTCTCACGCCAGTTGTAACCACAATTTTATAGTTGACTCCTAGTTATATACAAGTTGCTTTTATAAAAATAATACACATACCATCCACGCTGAGTAAAAGATGTCGCTCCTTAAACTCAAAAGTATTAGGGTCCACGACAAGATGGCGGCCACAGTAAGGCATTTTTTGGCAGAATGCGAGTGTCTAAAGTATGGACTGGCTTACAAACATCTCTCACGCCAGTTGTAACTACAATTTTATAGTTGACTCCTCGCTAAATGCGAGTAGCTTTTATAAAAATAATATGTACAAGATCCACGCATTCTGAGGCATTTTTTGGCAGAATGTGAGGGTCGAAAGTCTAGACTTGGCTTAGAAACATCTCTCACGCCAGTTGTAACCACAATTTTATAGTTGACTCCTAGTTATATACAAGTTGCTTTTATAAAAATAATACACATACGATCCACGCTGAGGAAAAGATGTCGCTCCTTAAACTCAAAAGTATTAGGGTCCACGACAAGATGCCAAGAGGAAATGAGAAAGATGGACGGCACACCCACCAGGTAACACAAGGACTTCCAACCAAACAAAAAAAAAGTAAGACCACAGAGGCATTTTTTGGCAGAATGCGAGTGTCTAAAGTATGGACTGGCTTACAAACATCTCTCACGCCAGTTGTAACCACAATTTTATAGTTGACTCCTCGCTAAATCCAAGTAGCTTTTATAAAAATAATATGTACAAGATCCACGCATTCTGAGGCATTTTTTGGCAGAATGCGAGGGTCGAAAGTCTAGACTTTGGCTTACTGGCATCTCTCACGCCAGTTGTAACTACAAGTTTATAGTTGACTCCTAGTTATATACAAGTTGCTTTATAAAAATAATACACATACGATCCACGCTGAGGAAAAGATGTCGCTCCTTAAACTCAAAAGTATTAGGGTCCACGACAAGATGGCGGCCACAGTAAGGCATTTTTTGGCAGAATCCGAGTGTCTAAAGTATGGACTGGCTTACAAACATCTCTCACGCCAGTTGTAACTACAATTTTATAGTTGACTCCTCGCTAAATGCGAGTAGCTTTTATAAAAATAATATGTACAAGATCCACGCATTCTGAGGCATTTTTTGGCAGAATGTGAGGGTCGAAAGTCTAGACTTTGGCTTAGAAACATCTCTCACGCCAGTTGTAACCACAATTTTATAGTTGACTCCTAGTTATATACAAGTTGCTTTTATAAAAATAATACACATACGATCCACGCTGAGGAAAAGATGTCGCTCCTTAAACTCAAAAGTATTAGGGTCCACGACAAGATGGCAGCCACAGTAAGGCATTTTTTGGCAGAATGCGAGTGTCTAAAGTATGGACTGGCTTACAAACATCTCTCACGCCAGTTGTAACTACAATTTTATAGTTGACTCCTCGCTAAATCCAAGTAGCTTTTATAAAAATAATATGTACAAGATCCACGCATTCTGAGGCATTTTTTGGCAGAATGCGAGGGTCGAAAGTCTAGACTTTGGCTTAGAAACATCTCTCACGCCAGTTGTAACCACAATTTATAGTTGACTCCTAGTTATATACAAGTTGCTTTTATAAAAATAATACACATACGATCCACGCTGAGGAAAAGATGTCGCTCCTTAAACTCAAAAGTATTAGGGTCCACGACAAGATGGCGGCCACAGTAAGGCATTTTTTGGCAGAATGCGAGTGTCTAAGTATGACTGGCTTACAACATCTCTCACGCCAGTTGTAACACAATTTTATAGTTGACTCTCGCTAAATCCAAGTAGCTTTATAAAAATAATATGTACAAGATCCACGCTTTAGGCATTTTTTGGCAGAATGCGAGTGTCTAAAGTATGGACTGGCTTACAAACATCTCTCACGCCAGTTGTAACCACAATTTTATAGTTGACTCCTCGCTAAATCCAAGTAGCTTTTATAAAAATAATATGTACAAGATCCACGCATTCTGAGGCATTTTTTGGCAGAATGCGAGGGTCGAAAGTCTAGACTTTGGCTTACTGGCATCTCTCACGCCAGTTGTAACTACAAGTTTATAGTTGACTCCTAGTTATATACAAGTTGCTTTATAAAAATAATACACATACGATCCACGCTGAGGAAAAGATGTCGCTCCTTAAACTCAAAAGTATTAGGGTCCACGACAAGATGGCGGCCACAGTAAGGCATTTTTTGGCAGAATGCGAGTGTCTAAAGTATGGACTGGCTTACAAACATCTCTCACGCCAGTTGTAACTACAATTTTATAGTTGACTCCTCGCTAAATGCGAGTAGCTTTTATAAAAATAATATGTACAAGATCCACGCATTCTGAGGCATTTTTTGGCAGAATGCGAGGGTCGAAAGTCTAGACTTTGGCTTAGAAACATCTCTCACGCCAGTTGTAACCACAATTTTATAGTTGACTCCTAGTTATATACAAGTTGCTTTTATAAAAATAATACACATACGATCCACGCTGAGGAAAAGATGTCGCTCCTTAAACTCAAAAGTATTAGGGTCCACGACAAGATGGCGGCCACAGTAAGGCATTTTTTGGCAGAATGCGAGTGTCTAAAGTATGGACTGGCTTACAAACATCTCTCACGCCAGTTGTAACCACAATTTTATAGTTGACTCCTCGCTAAATCCAAGTAGCTTTTATAAAAATAATATGTACAAGATCCACGCATTCTGAGGCATTTTTTGGCAGAATGCGAGGGTCGAAAGTCTAGACTTTGGCTTACTGGCATCTCTCACGCCAGTTGTAACTACAAGTTTATAGTTGACTCCTAGTTATATACAAGTTGCTTTATAAAAATAATACACATACGATCCACGCTGAGGAAAAGATGTCGCTCCTTAAACTCAAAAGTATTAGGGTCCACGACAAGATGGCGGCCACAGTAAGGCATTTTTTGGCAGAATGCGAGTGTCTAAAGTATGGACTGGCTTACAAACATCTCTCACGCCAGTTGTAACCACAATTTTATAGTTGACTCCTCGCTAAATCCAAGTAGCTTTTATAAAAATAATATGTACAAGATCCACGCATTCTGAGGCATTTTTTGGCAGAATGCGAGTGTCTAAAGTATGGACTGGCTTACAAACATCTCTCACGCAGTTGTAACCACAATTTTATAGTTGACTCCTCGCTAAATCCAAGTAGCTTTATAAAATAATATGTACAAGATCCACGCATTCTGAGGCATTTTTTGGCAGAATGCGAGGGTCGAAAGTCTAGACTTTGGCTTACTGCATCTCTCACGCCAGTTGTAACACAAGTTTATAGTTGACTCCTAGTTATATACAAGTTGCTTTATAAAAATAATACACATACGATCCACGCTGAGGAAAAGATGTCGCTCCTTAAACTCAAAAGTATTAGGGTCCACGACAAGATGGCGGCCACAGTAAGGCATTTTTTGGCAGAATCGAGTGTCTAAAGTATGGACTGGCTTACAAACATCTCTCACGCCAGTTGTAACTACAATTTTATAGTTGACTCCTCGCTAAATGCGAGTAGCTTTTATAAAATAATATGTACAAGATCCACGCATTCTGAGGCATTTTTTGGCAGAATGTGAGGGTCGAAAGTCTAGACTTTGGCTTAGAAACATCTCTCACGCCAGTTGTAACCACAATTTTATAGTTGACTCCTAGTTATATACAAGTTGCTTTTATAAAAATAATACACATACGATCCACGCTGAGGAAAAGATGTCGCTCCTTAAACTCAAAAGTATTAGGGTCCACGACAAGATGGCGGCCACAGTAAGGCATTTTTTGGCAGAATGCGAGTGTCTAAAGTATGGACTGGCTTACAAACATCTCTCACGCCAGTTGTAACCACAATTTTATAGTTGACTCCTCGCTAAATGCGAGTAGCTTTTATAAAAATAATATGTACAAGATCCACGCATTCTGAGGCATTTTTTGGCAGAATGCGAGGGTCGAAAGTCTAGACTTTGGCTGACTGGCGATCTCTAGGGCACGAGTTGTAACCACAATTTTATAGTTGACTCCTAGTTATATACAAGTTGCTTTATAAAAATAATACACATACGATCCACGCTGAGGAAAAGATGTCGCTCCTTAAACTCAAAAGTATTAGGGTCCACGACAAGATGGCGGCCACAGTAAGGCATTTTTTGGCAGAATGCGAGTGTCTAAAGTATGGACTGGCTTACAAACATCTCTCACGCCAGTTGTAACCACAATTTTATAGTTGACTCCTCGCTAAATGCGAGTAGCTTTTATAAAAATAATATGTACAAGATCCACGCATTCTGAGGCATTTTTTGGCAGAATGCGAGGGTCGAAAGTCTAGACTTTGGCTTAGAAACATCTCTCACGCCAGTTGTAACCACAATTTTATAGTTGACTCCTAGTTATATACAAGTTGCTTTTATAAAAATAATACACATACGATCCACGCTGAGGAAAAGATGTCGCTCCTTAAACTCAAAAGTATTAGGGTCCACGACAAGATGGCAGCCACAGTAAGGCATTTTTTGGCAGAATGCGAGTGTCTAAAGTATGGACTGGCTTACAAACATCTCTCACGCCAGTTGTAACTACAATTTTATAGTTGACTCCTCGCTAAATGCGAGTAGCTTTTATAAAAATAATATGTACAAGATCCACGCATTCTGAGGCATTTTTTGGCAGAATGTGAGGGTCGAAAGTCTAGACTTTGGCTTAGAAACATCTCTCACGCCAGTTGTAACCACAATTTTATAGTTGACTCCTAGTTATATACAAGTTGCTTTTATAAAAATAATACACATACGATCCACGCTGAGGAAAAGATGTCGCTCCTTAAACTCAAAAGTATTAGGGTCCACGACAAGATGGCGGCCACAGTAAGGCATTTTTTGGCAGAATGCGAGTGTCTAAAGTATGGACTGGCTTACAAACATCTCTCACGCCAGTTGTAACCACAATTTTATAGTTGACTCCTCGCTAAATCCAAGTAGCTTTTATAAAAATAATATGTACAAGATCCACGCATTCTGAGGCATTTTTTGGCAGAATGCGAGTGTCTAAAGTATGGACTGGCTTACAAACATCTCTCACGCCAGTTGTAACCACAATTTTATAGTTGACTCCTCGCTAAATCCAAGTAGCTTTTATAAAAATAATATGTACAAGATCCACGCATTCTGAGGCATTTTTTGGCAGAATGCGAGGGTCGAAAGTCTAGACTTTGGCTTACTGGCATCTCTCACGCCAGTTGTAACTACAAGTTTATAGTTGACTCCTAGTTATATACAAGTTGCTTTATAAAAATAATACACATACGATCCACGCTGAGGAAAAGATGTCGCTCCTTAAACTCAAAAGTATTAGGGTCCACGACAAGATGGCGGCCACAGTAAGGCATTTTTTGGCAGAATCCGAGTGTCTAAAGTATGGACTGGCTTACAAACATCTCTTACGCCAGTTGTAACCACAATTTTATAGTTGACTCCTCGCTAAATGCGAGTAGCTTTTATAAAAATAATATGTACAAGATCCACGCATTCTGAGGCATTTTTTGGCAGAATGCGAGGGTCGAAAGTCTAGACTTTGGCTTAGAAACATCTCTCACGCCAGTTGTAACCACAATTTTATAGTTGACTCCTAGTTATATACAAGTTGCTTTTATAAAAATAATACACATACCATCCACGCTGAGTAAAAGATGTCGCTCCTTAAACTCAAAAGTATTAGGGTCCACGACAAGATGGCAGCCACAGTAAGGCATTTTTTGGCAGAATGCGAGTGTCTAAAGTATGGACTGGCTTACAAACATCTCTCACGCCAGTTGTAACTACAATTTTATAGTTGACTCCTCGCTAAATGCGAGTAGCTTTTATAAAAATAATATGTACAAGATCCACGCATTCTGAGGCATTTTTTGGCAGAATGTGAGGGTCGAAAGTCTAGACTTTGGCTTAGAAACATCTCTCACGCCAGTTGTAACCACAATTTTATAGTTGACTCCTAGTTATATACAAGTTGCTTTTATAAAAATAATACACATACGATCCACGCTGAGGAAAAGATGTCGCTCCTTAAACTCAAAAGTATTAGGGTCCACGACAAGATGGCAGCCACAGTAAGGCATTTTTTGGCAGAATGCGAGTGTCTAAAGTATGGACTGGCTTACAAACATCTCTCACGCCAGTTGTAACTACAATTTTATAGTTGACTCCTCGCTAAATCCAAGTAGCTTTTATAAAAATAATATGTACAAGATCCACGCATTCTGAGGCATTTTTTGGCAGAATGCGAGGGTCGAAAGTCTAGACTTTGGCTTAGAAACATCTCTCACGCCAGTTGTAACCACAATTTTATAGTTGACTCCTAGTTATATACAAGTTGCTTTTATAAAAATAATACACATACGATCCACGCTGAGGAAAAGATGTCGCTCCTTAAACTCAAAAGTATTAGGGTCCACGACAAGATGGCAGCCACAGTAAGGCATTTTTTGGCAGAATGCGAGTGTCTAAAGTATGGACTGGCTTACAAACATCTCTCACGCCAGTTGTAACCACAATTTTATAGTTGACTCCTCGCTAAATCCAAGTAGCTTTTATAAAAATAATATGTACAAGATCCACGCATTCTGAGGCATTTTTTGGCAGAATGCGAGGGTCGAAAGTCTAGACTTTGGCTTACTGGCATCTCTCACGCCAGTTGTAACTACAAGTTTATAGTTGACTCCTAGTTATATACAAGTTGCTTTATAAAAATAATACACATACGATCCACGCTGAGGAAAAGATGTCGCTCCTTAAACTCAAAAGTATTAGGGTCCACGACAAGATGGCGGCCACAGTAAGGCATTTTTTGGCAGAATGCGAGTGTCTAAAGTATGGACTGGCTTACAAACATCTCTCACGCCAGTTGTAACCACAATTTTATAGTTGACTCCTCGCTAAATCCAAGTAGCTTTTATAAAAATAATATGTACAAGATCCACGCATTCTGAGGCATTTTTTGGCAGAATGCGAGTGTCTAAAGTATGGACTGGCTTACAAACATCTCTCACGCCAGTTGTAACCACAATTTTATAGTTGACTCCTCGCTAAATCCAAGTAGCTTTTATAAAAATAATATGTACAAGATCCACGCATTCTGAGGCATTTTTTGGCAGAATGCGAGGGTCGAAAGTCTAGACTTTGGCTTACTGGCATCTCTCACGCCAGTTGTAACTACAAGTTTATAGTTGACTCCTAGTTATATACAAGTTGCTTTATAAAAATAATACACATACGATCCACGCTGAGGAAAAGATGTCGCTCCTTAAACTCAAAAGTATTAGGGTCCACGACAAGATGGCGGCCACAGTAAGGCATTTTTTGGCAGAATCCGAGTGTCTAAAGTATGGACTGGCTTACAAACATCTCTCACGCCAGTTGTAACTACAATTTTATAATTGACTCCTCGCTAAATGCGAGTAGCTTTTATAAAAATAATATGTACAAGATCCACGCATTCTGAGGCATTTTTTGGCAGAATGTGAGGGTCGAAAGTCTAGACTTTGGCTTAGAAACATCTCTCACGCCAGTTGTAACCACAATTTTATAGTTGACTCCTAGTTATATACAAGTTGCTTTTATAAAAATAATACACATACGATCCACGCTGAGGAAAAGATGTCGCTCCTTAAACTCAAAAGTATTAGGGTCCACGACAAGATGGCAGCCACAGTAAGGCATTTTTTGGCAGAATGCGAGTGTCTAAAGTATGGACTGGCTTACAAACATCTCTCACGCCAGTTGTAACCACAATTTTATAGTTGACTCCTCGCTAAATCCAAGTAGCTTTTATAAAAATAATATGTACAAGATCCACGCATTCTGAGGCATTTTTTGGCAGAATGCGAGGGTCGAAAGTCTAGACTTTGGCTTACTGGCATCTCTCACGCCAGTTGTAACTACAAGTTTATAGTTGACTCCTAGTTATATACAAGTTGCTTTATAAAAATAATACACATACGATCCACGCTGAGGAAAAGATGTCGCTCCTTAAACTCAAAAGTATTAGGGTCCACGACAAGATGGCGGCCACAGTAAGGCATTTTTTGGCAGAATGCGAGTGTCTAAAGTATGGACTGGCTTACAAACATCTCTTACGCCAGTTGTAACCACAATTTTATAGTTGACTCCTCGCTAAATGCGAGTAGCTTTTATAAAAATAATATGTACAAGATCCACGCATTCTGAGGCATTTTTTGGCAGAATGCGAGGGTCGAAAGTCTAGACTTTGGCTTAGAAACATCTCTCACGCCAGTTGTAACCACAATTTTATAGTTGACTCCTAGTTATATACAAGTTGCTTTTATAAAAATAATACACATACGATCCACGCTGAGGAAAAGATGTCGCTCCTTAAACTCAAAAGTATTAGGGTCCACGACAAGATGGCAGCCACAGTAAGGCATTTTTTGGCAGAATGCGAGTGTCTAAAGTATGGACTGGCTTACAAACATCTCTCACGCCAGTTGTAACTACAATTTTATAGTTGACTCCTCGCTAAATGCGAGTAGCTTTTATAAAAATAATATGTACAAGATCCACGCATTCTGAGGCATTTTTTGGCAGAATGTGAGGGTCGAAAGTCTAGACTTTGGCTTAGAAACATCTCTCACGCCAGTTGTAACCACAATTTTATAGTTGACTCCTAGTTATATACAAGTTGCTTTTATAAAAATAATACACATACGATCCACGCTGAGGAAAAGATGTCGCTCCTTAAACTCAAAAGTATTAGGGTCCACGACAAGATGGCGGCCACAGTAAGGCATTTTTTGGCAGAATGCGAGTGTCTAAAGTATGGACTGGCTTACAAACATCTCTCACGCCAGTTGTAACCACAATTTTATAGTTGACTCCTCGCTAAATCCAAGTAGCTTTTATAAAAATAATATGTACAAGATCCACGCATTCTGAGGCATTTTTTGGCAGAATGCGAGTGTCTAAAGTATGGACTGGCTTACAAACATCTCTCACGCCAGTTGTAACCACAATTTTATAGTTGACTCCTCGCTAAATCCAAGTAGCTTTTATAAAAATAATATGTACAAGATCCACGCATTCTGAGGCATTTTTTGGCAGAATGCGAGGGTCGAAAGTCTAGACTTTGGCTTACTGGCATCTCTCACGCCAGTTGTAACTACAAGTTTATAGTTGACTCCTAGTTATATACAAGTTGCTTTATAAAAATAATACACATACGATCCACGCTGAGGAAAAGATGTCGCTCCTTAAACTCAAAAGTATTAGGGTCCACGACAAGATGGCGGCCACAGTAAGGCATTTTTTGGCAGAATCCGAGTGTCTAAAGTATGGACTGGCTTACAAACATCTCTTACGCCAGTTGTAACCACAATTTTATAGTTGACTCCTCGCTAAATGCGAGTAGCTTTTATAAAAATAATATGTACAAGATCCACGCATTCTGAGGCATTTTTTGGCAGAATGCGAGGGTCGAAAGTCTAGACTTTGGCTTAGAAACATCTCTCACGCCAGTTGTAACCACAATTTTATAGTTGACTCCTAGTTATATACAAGTTGCTTTTATAAAAATAATACACATACCATCCACGCTGAGTAAAAGATGTCGCTCCTTAAACTCAAAAGTATTAGGGTCCACGACAAGATGGCAGCCACAGTAAGGCATTTTTTGGCAGAATGCGAGTGTCTAAAGTATGGACTGGCTTACAAACATCTCTCACGCCAGTTGTAACTACAATTTTATAGTTGACTCCTCGCTAAATGCGAGTAGCTTTTATAAAAATAATATGTACAAGATCCACGCATTCTGAGGCATTTTTTGGCAGAATGTGAGGGTCGAAAGTCTAGACTTTGGCTTAGAAACATCTCTCACGCCAGTTGTAACCACAATTTTATAGTTGACTCCTAGTTATATACAAGTTGCTTTTATAAAAATAATACACATACGATCCACGCTGAGGAAAAGATGTCGCTCCTTAAACTCAAAAGTATTAGGGTCCACGACAAGATGGCAGCCACAGTAAGGCATTTTTTGGCAGAATGCGAGTGTCTAAAGTATGGACTGGCTTACAAACATCTCTCACGCCAGTTGTAACTACAATTTTATAGTTGACTCCTCGCTAAATCCAAGTAGCTTTTATAAAAATAATATGTACAAGATCCACGCATTCTGAGGCATTTTTTGGCAGAATGCGAGGGTCGAAAGTCTAGACTTTGGCTTACTGGCATCTCTCACGCCAGTTGTAACTACAAGTTTATAGTTGACTCCTAGTTATATACAAGTTGCTTTATAAAAATAATACACATACGATCCACGCTGAGGAAAAGATGTCGCTCCTTAAACTCAAAAGTATTAGGGTCCACGACAAGATGGCGGCCACAGTAAGGCATTTTTTGGCAGAATGCGAGTGTCTAAAGTATGGACTGGCTTACAAACATCTCTCACGCCAGTTGTAACTACAATTTTATAGTTGACTCCTCGCTAAATGCGAGTAGCTTTTATAAAAATAATATGTACAAGATCCACGCATTCTGAGGCATTTTTTGGCAGAATGCGAGGGTCGAAAGTCTAGACTTTGGCTTAGAAACATCTCTCACGCCAGTTGTAACCACAATTTTATAGTTGACTCCTAGCTATATACAAGTTGCTTTTATGAAAATAATACACATACGATCCACGCTGAGGAAAAGATGTCGCTCCTTAAACTCAAAAGTATTAGGGTCCACGACAAGATGGCGGCCACAGTAAGGCATTTTTTGGCAGAATGCGAGTGTCTAAAGTATGGACTGGCTTACAAACATCTCTCACGCCAGTTGTAACTACAATTTTATAGTTGACTCCTCGCTAAATGCGATTAGCTTTTATAAAAATAATATGTACAAGATCCACGCATTCTGAGGCATTTTTTGGCAGAATGCGAGGGTCGAAAGTCTAGACTTTGGCTTAGAAACATCTCTCACGCCAGTTGTAACCACAATTTTATAGTTGACTCCTAGTTATATACGAGTTGCTTTTATAAAAATAATACACATACGATCCACGCTGAGGAAAAGATGTCGCTCCTTAAACTCAAAAGTATTAGGGTCCACGACAAGGTGGCGGCCACAGTAAGGCATTTTTCGTCAGAATGCGAGTGTCTAAAGTCTAGACTTTGGCTTACAAACATCTCTCACGCCAGTTGTAACCACAATTTTATAGTTGACTCCTCGCTAAATCCAAGTAGCTTTTATAAAAATAATATGTACAAGATCCACGCATTCTGAGGCATTTTTTGGCAGAATGCGAGGGTCGAAAGTCTAGACTTTGGCTTAGAAACATCTCTCACGCCAGTTGTAACCACAATTTTATAGTTGTCTCCTAGTTATATACGAGTTGCTTTTATGAAAATAATACACATACGATCCACGCTGAGGAAAAGATGTCGCTCCTTAAAGTCAAAAGTATTAGGGTCCACGACAAGGTGGCGGCCACAGTAAGGCATTTTTCGTCAGAATGCGAGTGTCTAAAGTCTAGACTTTGGCTTACAAACATCTCTCACGCCAGTTGTAACCACAATTTTATAGTTGACTCCTCGCTAAATCCAAGTAGCTTTTATAAAAATAATATGTACAAGATCCACGCATTCTGAGGCATTTTTTGGCAGAATGCGAGGGTCGAAAGTCTAGACTTTGGCTTAGAAACATCTCTCACGCCAGTTGTAACCACAATTTTATAGTTGACTCCTAGTTATATACGAGTTGCTTTTATAAAAATAATACACATACGATCCACGCTGAGGAAAAGATGTCACTCCTTAAACTCAAAAGTATTAGGGTCCACGACAAGGTGGCGGCCACAGTAAGGCATTTTTCGTCAGAATGCGAGTGTCTAAAGTCTAGACTTTGGCTTACAAACATCTCTCACGCCAGTTGTAACCACAATTTTATAGTTGACTCCTCGCTAAATCCAAGTAGCTTTTATAAAAATAATATGTACAAGATCCACGCATTCTGAGGCATTTTTTGGCAGAATGCGAGGGTCGAAAGTCTAGACTTTGGCTTAGAAACATCTCTCACGCCAGTTGTAACCACAATTTTATAGTTGACTCCTAGTTATATACGAGTTGCTTTTATAAAAATAATACACATACGATCCACGCTGAGGAAAAGATGTCGCTCCTTAAACTCAAAAGTATTAGGGTCCACGACAAGATGGCGGCCACAGTAAGGCATTTTTCGTCAGAATGCGAGTGTCTAAAGTCTAGACTTTGGCTTACAAACATCTCTCACGCCAGTTGTAACCACAATTTTATAGTTGACTCCTCGCTAAATGCGAGTAGCTTTTATAAAAATAATATGTACAAGATCCACGCATTCTGAGGCATTTTTTGGCAGAATGTGAGGGTCGAAAGTCTAGACTTTGGCTTACTGGCATCTCTCACGCCAGTTGTAACTACAAGTTTATAGTTGTCTCCTAGCTAAATGCAAGTTGCTTTTATAAAAATAATACACATACGATCCACGCTGAGGAAAAGATGTCGCTCCTTAAACTCAAAAGTATTAGGGTCCACGACAATGTGGCGGCCACAGTAAGGCATTTTTCGTCAGAATGCGAGTGTCTAAAGTCTAGACTTTGGCTTACAAACATCTCTCACGCCAGTTGTAACCACAATTTTATAGTTGACTCCTCGCTAAATGCAAGTAGCTTTTATAAAAATAATATGTACAAGATCCACGCATTCTGAGGCATTTTTTGGCAGAATGCGAGGGTCGAAAGTCTAGCCTTTGGCTTAGAAACATCTCTCAAGCCAGTTGTAACCACAATTTTATAGTTGACTCCTAGTTATATACAAGTTGCTTTTATAAAAATAATACACATACGATCCACGCTGAGGAAAAGATGTCGCTCCTTAAACTCAATTGCTCTCCTGCCACTGCTGGCTACTCTGTGTTCTTGTATGTATATGCCGTAGCGGGATAGCGGAGCATTTATATGTTTCTGTGGGCAGAATTCAAATAATTTTTGAGCATATTCAAATAATTTTAGATTTTGGTTATAACATTTTTGTGTTTGGGCCACGAATCGTGTGTGGGGCATTGCATAGTCCCCTAGTAAAAATTTTTCAACTTGTTGAATAATTTTTACTACACCTCCAGAAAAAATGATTCATGGGATTAACTGGGTGTATATATAAAAAAGTTTGTCAATTCGGAACATTCTTTACCTTCCGGTCCCGTTTGTTTTGTTACCCTTATTCCTCTTCTGCCTCACCTCCTCCTTTCTTTTTAGATTTCCATGCTTCTTCAAAATCCAGCCGTACCTGTCGCTGCCAGATCTTGTTTCCGTATCCGTAAGTGGTGTACGGGTTCACTTTTTGTGTTGTGTTTTTAGGTATGGTGTCGAGGACCTCTTTCCGTGCCAGGGTTTTGATGGCTGGCGTATCAAACAGGGTGTGTAACTTTTGCTGGATTTTGCGGGCCCTCTTTGATCTTTGGCGGTATTGCTCTAGAGTTATAATGGTGCGTGGTCTTGTTGATGGCGAAGGAGGAGGTGTAAGGCTCTCCTCTGCTGGTGTGGAGGTTTGTGCTAGGTCGCATTGGACCGCTCGACCGTACGGCATTCGAACACCACGCGACTTCCACGTATATGCCAGTCGCGCGCGTTCTTCGGCCGTACGTGGCGTTATTATGCGAGCTCCGGGCTGGATTACCTCCTGTCCAAGTTGGACAGTCTGGACCCAAACGTCCTGCCCAGAGGTTAGTTTTCGTGGATAAACCACGGATAAGTTTGCTGAGCGCTTAAAAGTGCGTCTCATCTCTGTGGATTTTTAATATTTCTAAGAGCGCTTAATATTTGCGACTTCTTGGAATATACTGGTGATATTCAGCTCTAATTTGCTCTTATATATGTTCAAGCCGTGTGTGAAGAGCTTACGTCCCTTGAACTCATGGTGGGGGTTTGTTTTGAGGGTATTGGCACGGTATCATAATATTCTGACAGAAGGAGAAGGCAGTGGCTTTGTGAACCATGTTTAAATGGTATTTGTATGCTCCGAATTGGATTACTAAATTCTTCAATTCTTCACATATGGTTCCTGTACATTTGAAATTTTAATTCCGCTACAAGTATTTAGGCTATTTTTATGATAATTTTATAATAAAAGTGTTTACTTGTAGGGTAAATTTGTACGATGAATCATTTTTTCTTTACATTTAACATTACGTATACATATATATTCTTACAATAGTTATTCATATTATGTTCTCTGGATATTTCCGTTTATAAATTTTTAAATCATTTATGTGAAAACGACCTTTATCTTTTTGATTTTCTTTATAAAAGAGCGAGATTTGTGTAAGCCAAAGTCTAGACTTTAGACACTCGCATTCTGACGAAAAATGCTTTACTGTGGCCGCCATCTTGTCGTGGACCCTAATTCTTTTGAGTTTAAGGAGCGACATCTTTTCCTCAGCGCGGATCGTATGTGTATTATTTTTATAAAAGCAACTTGTATATAGCTAGGAGTCAACTATAAAATTGTGGTTACAACTGGCGTGAGAGATGTTTGTAAGCCAAAGTCTAGACTTTCTACCCTCGCATTCTGCCAAAAAATGCCTTACTTGGCCGCCATCTTGTCGTGGACCCTAATACTTTTGAGTTTAAGGAGCGACATCTTTTCCTCAGCGTGGATCGTATGTGTATTATTTTTATAAAGCAACTTGTATATAACTAGGAGTCAACTATAAACTTGTAGTTACAACTGGCGTGAGAGATGTTTCTAAGCCAAAGTCTAGACTTTCGACCCTCGCATTCTGCCAAAAAATGCCTTACTTGGCCGCCATCTTGTCGTGGACCCTAATACTTTTGAGTTTAAGGAGCGACATCTTTTCCTCAGCGTGGATCGTATGTGTATTATTTTTATAAAGCAACTTGTATATAACTAGGAGTCAACTATAAACTTGTAGTTACAACTGGCGTGAGAGATGTTTCTAAGCCAAAGTCTAGACTTTCGACCCTCGCATTCTGCCAAAAAATGCCTCAGAATGCGTGGATCTTGTACATATTATTTTTATAAAAGCTACTCGCATTTAGCGAGGAGTCAACTATAAAATTGTGGTTACAACTGGCGTGAGAGATGTTTGTAAGCCAAAGTCTAGACTTTAGACACTCGCATTCTGACGAAAGATGCCTTACTGTGGCCGCCATCTTGTCGTGGACCCTAATACTTTTGAGTATAAGGGGCGACATCTTTTCCTCCGCGTGGATCGTATGTGTATTATTTTTATAAAAGCTACTTGCATATAGCTAGGAGTCAACTATAAAATTGTGGTTACAACTGGCGTGAGAGATTTTTGTAAGCCAAAGTCTAGACTTTAGACACTCGCATTCTGACGAAAAATGCCTTACTGTGGCCGCCATCTTGTCGTGGACCCTAATGCTATTGAGTTTAAGGAGCGAAATCTTTTCCTCAGCGTGGATCGTATGTGTATTATTTTTATAAAAGCAACTTGTATATAGCTAGGAGTCAACTATAAAATTGTGGTTACAACTGGCGTGAGAGATGTTTGTAAGCCAAAGTCTAGACGTTCTATCCTCGCATTCTGCCAAAAAATGCCTTACTTGGCCGCCATCTTGTCGTGGACCCTAATACTTTTGAGTTTAAGGAGCGACATCTTTTCCTCAGCGCGGATCGTATGTGTATTATTTTTATAAAAGCAACTTGTATATAGCTAGGAGTCAACTATAAAATTGTGGTTACAACTGGCGTGAGAGATTTTTGTAAGCCAAAGTCTAGACTTTAGACACTCGCATTCTGACGAAAAATTCCTTACTGTGGCCGCCATCTTGTCGTGGACCCTAACCTAAAGTAAGACTTTAGACACTCGCATTCTGACGAAAATGCCTTACTCTGGCCGCCATCTTGTCGTGGACCCTAATACTTTTGAGTTTAAGGAGCGACATCTTTTCCTCAGCGCGGATCGTATGTGTATTATTTTTATAAAAGCAACTTGTATATAGCTAGGAGTCAACTATAAAATTGTGGTTACAACTGGCGTGAGAGATTTTTGTAAGCCAAAGTCTAGACTTTAGACACTCGCATTCTGACGAAAAATGCCTTACTCTGGCCGCCATCTTGTCGTGGACCCTAATACTTTTGAGTTTAAGGAGCGACATCTTTTCCTCCGCGTGGATCGTATGTGTATTATTTTTATAAAAGATACTTGCATATAGCTAGGAGTCAACTATAAAATTGTGGTTACAACTGGCGTGAGAGATGTTTGTAAGCCAAAGTCTATAGACACTCGCAATAATATAACAATATACTTTAGACACTCGCATTCTGCCAAAAAATGCCTCAGAATGCGTGGATCTTGTACATATTATTTTTATAAAAGCTACTTGCATTTAGCGAGGAGTCAACTATAAAATTGTAGTTACAACTGGCGTGAGAGATTTTTGTAAGCCAAAGTCTAGACTTTAGACACTCGCATTCTGACGAAAAATGCTTTACTGTGGCCGCCATCTTGTCGTGGACCCTAATTCTTTTGAGTTTAAGGAGCGACATCTTTTCCTCAGCGCGGATCGTATGTGTATTATTTATATAAAAGCAACTTGTATATAGCTAGGAGTCAACTATAAAATTGTGGTTACAACTGGCGTGAGAGATTTTTGTAAGCCAAAGTCTAGACTTTAGACACTCGCATTCTGACGAAAAATGCCTCAGAATGCGTGGATCTTGTACATATTATTTTTATAAAAGCTACTTGCATTTAGCGAGGAGTCAACTATAAAATTGTGGTTACAACTGGCGTGAGAGATGTTTGTAAGCCAAAGTCTATACTTTAGACACTCGCATTCTGCCAAAAAATGCCTCAGAATGCGTGGATCTTGTACATATTATTTTTATAAAAGCTACTTGCATTTAGCGAGGAGTCAACTATAAAATTGTAGTTACAACTGGCGTGAGAGATTTTTGTAAGCCAAAGTCTAGACTTTAGACACTCGCATTCTGACGAAAAATGCTTTAAAGTGGCCGCCATCTTGTCGTGGACCCTAATTCTTTTGAGTTTAAGGAGCGACATCTTTTCCTCAGCGCGGATCGTATGTGTATTATTTATATAAAAGCAACTTGTATATAGCTAGGAGTCAACTATAAAATTGTGGTTACAACTGGCGTGAGAGATTTTTGTAAGCCAAAGTCTAGACTTTAGACACTCGCATTCTGACGAAAAATGCCTCAGAATGCGTGGATCTTGTACATATTATTTTTATAAAAGCTACTTGCATTTAGCGAGGAGTCAACTATAAAATTGTGGTTACAACTGGCGTGAGAGATGTTTGTAAGCCAAAGTCTATACTTTAGACACTCGCATTCTGCCAAAAAATGCCTCAGAATGCGTGGATCTTGTACATATTATTTTTATAAAAGCTACTTGCATTTAGCGAGGAGTCAACTATAAAATTGTAGTTACAACTGGCGTGAGAGATTTTTGTAAGCCAAAGTCTAGACTTTAGACACTCGCATTCTGACGAAAAATGCTTTAAAGTGGCCGCCATCTTGTCGTGGACCCTAATTCTTTTGAGTTTAAGGAGCGACATCTTTTCCTCAGCGCGGATCGTATGTGTATTATTTATATAAAAGCAACTTGTATATAGCTAGGAGTCAACTATAAAATTGTGGTTACAACTGGCGTGAGAGATTTTTGTAAGCCAAAGTCTAGACTTTAGACACTCGCATTCTGACGAAAAATGCCTCAGAATGCGTGGATCTTGTACATATTATTTTTATAAAAGCTACTTGCATTTAGCGAGGAGTCAACTATAAAATTGTGGTTACAACTGGCGTGAGAGATGTTTGTAAGCCAAAGTCTATACTTTAGACACTCGCATTCTGCCAAAAAATGCCTCAGAATGCGTGGATCTTGTACATATTATTTTTATAAAAGCTACTTGTATTTAGCGAGGATCAACTATAAAATTGTAGTTACAACTGGCGTGAGAGATTTTTGTAAGCCAAAGTCTAGACTTTAGACACTCGCATTCTGACGAAAGATGCCTTACTGTGGCCGCCATCTTGTCGTGGACCCTAATACTTTTGAGTTTAAGGAGCGACATCTTTTCCTCAGCGCGGATCGTATGTGTATTATTTTTATAAAAGATACTTGCATTTAGGGAGGAGTCAACTATAAAATTGTAGTTACAACTGGCGTGAGAGATTTTTGTAAGCCAAAGTCTAGACTTTAGACACTCGCATTCTGACGAAAAATGCCTTACTGTGGCCGCCATCTTGTCGTGTGCCCTAATACTTTTGTGTTTAAGGAGCGAAATCTTTTCCTCAGCGTGGATCGTATGTGTATTATTTTTATAAAAGCAACTTGTATATAGCTAGGAGTCAACTATAAAATTGTGGTTACAACTGGCGTGAGAGATGTTTGTAAGCCAAAGTCTAGACTTTCTACCCTCGCATTCTGCCGAAAAATGCCTTACTTGGCCGCCATCTTGTCGTGGACCCTAATACTTTTGAGTTTAAGGAGCGACATCTTTTCCTCCGCGTGGATCGTATGTGTATTATTTTTATAAAAGCTACTTGCATATAGCTAGGAGTCAACTATAAAATTGTGGTTACAACTGGCGTGAGAGATGTTTGTAAGCCAAAGTCTATACTTTAGACACTCGCATTCTGCCAAAAAATGCCTTACTGTGGCCGCCATCTTGTCGTGGACCGTAATACTTTTGACTTTAAGGAGCGACATCTTTTCCTCAGCGTGGATCGTATGTGTATTATTTTTATAAAAGCTACTTGCATTTAGCGAGGAGTCAACTATAAAATTGTAGTTACAACTGGCGTGAGAGATTTTTGTAAGCCAAAGTCTAGACTTTAGACACTCGCATTCTGACGAAAAATGCCTTACTGTGGTCGCCATCTTGTCGTGGACCCTAATACTTTTGAGTTTAAGGAGCGACATCTTTTCCTCCGCGTGGATCGTATGTGTATTATTTTTATAAAAGATACTTGCATATAGCTAGGAGTCAACTATAAAATTGTGGTTACAACTGGCGTGAGAGATGTTTGTAAGCCAAAGCCTATACTTTAGACACTCGCATTCTGCCAAAAAATGCCTCAAAATGCGTGGATCTTGTACATATTATTTTTATAAAACCTACTTGCATTTAGCGAGGAGTCAACTATAAAATTGTGGTTACAATGGCGTGAGAGATGTTTGTAAGCCAAAGTCTAGACTTTCGACCCTCGCATTCTGCCAAAAAATGCCTCAGAATGCGTGGATCTTGTACATATTATTTTTATAAAAGCTACTTGCATTTAGCGAGGAGTCAACTGTAAAATTGTAGTTACAACTGGCGTGAGAGATTTTTGTAAGCCAAAGTCTAGACTTTAGACACTCGCATTCTGACGAAAAATGCCTTACTGTGGCCGCCATCTTGTCGTGGACCCTAATACTTTTGAGTTTAAGGAGCGAAATCTTTTCCTCAGCGTGGATCGTATATGTATTATTTTTATAAAAGCAACTTGTATATAGCTAGGAGTCAACTATAAAATTGTGGTTACAACTGGCGTGAGAGATGTTTGTAAGCTAAAGTCTAGACTTTCTATCCTCGCATTCTGCCAAAAAATGCCTTACTTGGCCGCCATCTTGTCGTGGACCCTAATACTTTTGAGTTTAAGGAGCGACATCTTTTCCTCCGCGTGGATCGTATGTGTATTATTTTTATAAAAGCTACTTGCATATAGCTAGGAGTCAACTATAAAATTGTGGTTAAAACTGGCGTGAGAGATGTTTGTAAGCCAAAGTCTATACTTTAGACACTCGCATTCTGCCAAAAAATGCCTTACTGTGGACGCCATCTTGTCGTGGACCGTAATACTTTTGAATTTAACGAGCGACATCTTTTCCTCAGCGTGGATCGTATGTGTATTATTTTTATAAAAGCTACTTGCATTTAGCGAGGAGTCAACTATAAAATTGTAGTTACAACTGGCGTGAGAGATTTTTGTAAGCCAAAGTCTAGACTTTAGACACTCGCATTCTGACGAAAATGCCTTACTCTGGCCGCCATCTTGTCGTGGACCCTAATACTTTTGAGTTTAAGGAGCGACATCTTTTCCTCAGCGCGGATCGTATGTGTATTATTTTTATAAAAGCAATTTGTATATAGCTAGGAGTCAACTATAAAATTGTGGTTACAACTGGCGTGAGAGATTTTTGTAAGCCAAAGTCTAGACTTTAGACCCTCGCATTCTGACGAAAAATGCCTTACTGTGGCCGCCATCTTGTCGTGGACCCTAATACTTTTGAGTTTAAGGAGCGACATCTTTTCCTCCGCGTGGATCGTATGTGTATTATTTTTATAAAAGATACTTGCATATAGCTAGGAGTCAACTATAAAATTGTGGTTACAACTGGCGTGAGAGATGTTTGTAAGCCAAAGTCTATACTTTAGACACTCGCATTCTGCCAAAAAATGCCTCAGAATGCGTGGATCTTGTACATATTATTTTTATAAAAGTTACTTGAATTTAGCGAGGAGTCAACTATAAAATTGTAGTTACAACTGGCGTGAGAGATTTTTGTAAGCCAATGTCTAGACTTTAGACACTCGCATTCTGACGAAAAATGCTTTACTGTGGCCGCCATCTTGTCGTGGACCCTAATTCTTTTGAGTTTAAGGAGCGACATCTTTTCCTCAGCGCGGATCGTATGTGTATTATTTTTATAAAAGCAACTTGTATATAGCTAGGAGTCAACTATAAAATTGTGGTTACAACTGGCGTGAGAGATTTTTGTAAGCCAAAGTCTAGACTTTAGACACTCGCATTCTGACGAAAAATGCCATAAATTTACAAAAGTTTTGAGCCTCTTCACAAGTTGCCATACCATGTTCTACAGCCATTCTTAGCGCTTCCCGTTGGAAAATATTGTTTTTATGATGGTCAATGATCTGTCATTGTTATCTGCCATTTTTGTTGATTACTAAGCTTCTTCAAATTGAATTGGTAAAATACTATCTCGTTCGTTTATCCTAATGTTAAAGCCAGGATCATTATCCCCCTGCAAATTCAACGTCGCTTATTGTTATTGTCAATATCTAATGTTTTCTGGCCTTGTGTAATCAATACCAAGTACTCCTATCCATCACAAGTCAAACACAACAATGATTTATCCACCAAAAATCCAAATTGTTCCAATCTCTTCGAAAATCAGTCTCCAAATACTCTATAGCTACTCGGGTTTACAAAGGTGTATCTCATTTGCTGGAATATCCAAAAGAGCTCTTGTCCAAGCCCAACCTCTTCCAAGATCCTGTATCAATTGAATCTCATCAATGACTGCAACTTCACCAACCAATACATTTCATTAATTAATAGATGCATATTAATTTACTCAGTGAAATTTATCTAAATGCCTTACATGGATTATTCAGAGACATCATTTCAACTGTACAAGCTCCATGGTTTGAGGGATTTTTTTCATCTTTACTGTACTTCCTTTCTTCACCTGTAACTAAGTCACAAGGTGTTCCCTTTAATAGAAAAAAGTATACCCTTAAAAATTTGACTTTATTTATTAAACATTTTTTTCAAAACTGTAGATGTACTCACATTTGCATTAGATTTATTGTAAACTTCAGTACCCAACATTTTTAGAGGACCACAATACACTCCAGTTTAAGCATTCATAAAACGTTCAAGTGTTTTACCACTGTTTGTAGGTCCCGCATGAAAAACAATTTTCCTGGTATTACTAGGTACCTATGCAGAAATATTTTTTTTTTATATTTTTTGTTGCATGAAATATAAAAATATATACAAAATTCAAAATATTTACCAGTTAGCTGGTGTTCACTAGTCACTGATTTTTTTCAAATCATCCATACAACCTATGCGAGGAAAAATTTCTTTTGCTTGTCGCATAAAGTATGGGAATATATATGTTGTTTCATTTTGTTACATTTTGTTACATTACACTGTTACATTTCCAACTCCTTGGCACATATTACAACATGAAGGTCCACTGGAAGAGACTGATTCAACACAATATCGTCGATAACTATTAGATGCTTTTTGCCAAAGATATTCTAGTAACAAGAATGAATTCCAATTATTAAATTACCACAAATGATTTTGAAAATTACTCAGTAACCGAGACATTAGTATAAAAAAATAAACTTACTGTCTAAACGAAATTCATTTGCTAATGCTTGAACTTCTTTTTTGTAGCACAAAATTGTTTAGAATTTTCAACAAATCAGACTTTTTTGAAGTTACAGTAAGTTCCGCACCAACGTTAATATCATCTGGATTTGGTGGTGGTGTATCTATGACTTCCCCTTAAAAACCTTTATAACCGAGTTTATAACGTAAACTCTACGTCATTATATAAAAACTGCTGCGGCTCGTGAATTATTGAAATTTTATATATATATATATATATATATATATATATATATATATTCATATATAAAAGACAGTATATATTGCGATACTGTCTTTTGCGATATATATATATATATATATATATATATATATATATATATATATATATATATATATATATATATATATATATATATATATATATATATATATATATATATATATATATATATATATTGTAACGTGGTAGTTCGACTACACGTTCCAAGCGAGAATTTGCGCCGTGAGGCACCGACAACCGCGCGACGTGGCAGGTCGAGCCACGAGCAGGCGCGTAGAGGGCGGAGTAGTTCGCGTGGGGAGCGCGCGCAGCGCTGGCCCCGCGGCCATGTGTTGCCGCATGAGGAGAGCTCGTTCTCTTTTCGCTCCGATCGCTTCGACCGATAGGACGCCTAAACTCTCTCCTCAGCTCTCGATCGGCCTCGAATCTCCCGCATCCGTGCGCCATTGCAGCTCGCCTTCACCTTCGTTACCGTAGCAAGTAAGTAACAGTGTAATAGTGTGCGAATTAACTAGTGCGGCGGTGCCTCGGGTGAACGCGACGCGACGTGATTAGTGTGACGCGATGTATCTCGACGAACGCGGCAATGGCGGCGAGCCGAGTGCCGTGAGGACTCGTCGCCGGTTGCGATTGATGTAAAGCTCTCGATCGCCCTCGCTATCGTTCCCTGGACGCTACCGTTATCCCTCGCTCAAGCTACCGTTTGCTTCTACCATGCCCCCGCTCTCGCGCAAGTTCTCGCTATCGTTGCCCAGGTAGGGCATATATTTCCTCGCTATCGTTCTCCTCCCGTATCGCATCTCCCCGCTATCGTTTCCCTCGTCCCTCCCGCCTCTCCAACCAGCTACCGATTACTGTATACTACCGAGCTACCGTTAGTACATAAATTAGCGATTAGGTTAAGTTAGTCCTTTGTCAGAGTATCCTTAAGCGATTATTAGGACGCACGAGCGTGTGCGTAAAGTATGAGTGAGCACTGGGTGCCGTCGTGCGGCCGTGTCGGAGTCGACATGTCGCGAATGTTTTTCGGGAAGTAAAATGAGGGAGCGGGCTTGCACGATTGCGGTATATGGAAAAATAAGCGTTTGATGGGTCGGGGAATCGCATAGCTCGCGAGAGTACGCCGCGACGGACGCGCTGGTCGTCGGGGCCGGTAGACGACCAGAGAGGCGAGGCGGGTACTCGCCCGCGCCGGCAAGTCGGCGGGCGGCGCGCTGACGAGCGTGGCGCCGGCGTCGATTGTTCGGTGGGCGCGAGTGATCTCCCCGGAAGGAGATAAGACTTTCTAAAATTTGTTGCGGGGCCGCGTGTGCAGGCTCGCTTCCCATCACGACGACCTCGACCGGCGGTGCGGCGCACCGCTTAATGATTAATTAAGTCAGCGTAGTGCCTCTGGGTTGTAGAGGCCGTAGGTTCTCGGCAGGTTGCCGTTGGTTGTTAAAAGAATAAGTGAGAAATAAATACGACATATCATACCCGCAGCAAGCTTTAATGAGTTTTATAACCCACGATCCTGATCGATACTCTACCCGCTCCTGGAGCTAGCCGAGCTCAACTCCCGCGCCGCCGGGCCCCAACACACGGTGGCGCTCTCACGGAAAGGGGATCGCGGGATCCTCGGCATCCATATGCCTGGCGCCCTGGGCCGAGGCGGCCCGCCGCCGTGTATGCATAGGGGTGTGACGGCGCGCGAGACTAGATTTAGGGAGCGCTGGGCTTACCGAAAAAACCCCGCGTTTCAATATATATATATAAGAATTTGAATACTGTAGCGCGCTGAAACGGAGAAACGCGCGGTCCGTGGAACGCGAGTTTGACTTGGACAAATTTATACGCTGTAAAGTTGGCGCTCAGCACGACTAAATATTTCAACGGTCTGAACTTGCAGATTAGCACCCAGTGAAATACTCTCGATTCTCAACGATGACTGACACCGACCCCCCCAGTCATAGGTTTATGGAGTGCATTTTTTCTAGTGCAGTTTCATGTATTTTTTCTTTTAAAAATATATTGCAGTCATGAGCATACAAAGTTCAGATGAATTGGTTGAGTATGTGAGGAGAAGGATGCTCTGGATGAAAAATGAAGTCAAGCTACGGGAGCATGAGAGGCTGAAGCAAAAGATGATTGAAGAGTACGAGAGAAAAAGAGCTGAGGAGCTGGAGCTGAATCGCAAGCGAAAATCACCATGTAGGTATGAAAACAGAAGTTCTAGCAGGTTTGGAGGGACCCATCATTGTAGTCAAACCAAGCACATGAGCAGCAGATCTCAAGTCATGCCAGAAATGTATGTACAAACTATTAATATACTTTGAAAAACTTAAGGTGTAATTTCATGGATGCTACTTCTCGGTGAACTTTTTTGTGATGTGAATGGAATTACAATTGTATCATCAATAATCGTTTTGATAAATCTGTATTGAAATCCAAACCATGCCAGAATTCTTTGTACTTGATCTTCTTCACTTAGCTGAATGAATGCTTGAGGATCTTTTCTCAGCGGTAATCCAATGGCTGAAGTGACTTTTCCTTTTTTTCGACCTTTTTCCTTAATCTCACCTGTAACCATTAGCTTTTTCTTTGCTCCAGTATTTTGTTCTGGTTCAAGTGTCTTTTTTTCATCTACCACTTCATGTTGTTTGACTGATACACTGCTCAAAATTAATTGTCTTTTTAAGCTGTTCTCTAAAGTTTCATTGGATTTCTCTATCAATCCCTTCTCAGTGACTCCTTCGAGTCCTTGTTTATTCATATCCTGACTCTTGGCACTGACTTGGTCGTCCTCCTTCTCACTGACTCCTTCGAGTCCTTGTTTATCCATATCCTGACTCTTTTCACTGACTTTTTCAATTTCTTGTTTATTATTCATATCCTCAATTTGATATTCTATGATCTTTTCTATCACTACATCAATATCATCCACTTCCTTTGTATCATCATCTTCTAACATTTTGTATTTTTTTACGTTTTCATAAAGATCCTTAAAGTAATCATTAAAGTTATCACGCATCTGAAAAAAATAATTTAAAAGTAAAATAATAGTAAAATATTGTATCGGACAGATTTTTTAAATTGTTCGTAATGATCACATCATCTCACCTCTATTTGAGAATCATGATTATGCATACAAACCACTTTTTTAACAACATAATAGTCGTGTTTGGCTGGCAGTACTAATCGAATGAAGAATTGGCAGTTAGTTTTCTCAGTTCTGAAAAAGATAAATCAGTCATCATGGATGAATAATATGCGTATTTTATAAAACTTGTGATTAATTCCATACATCAGATAAGTTTTTTAGGGTAAAGAAAAGAATCCTACACGTAGCATGAAAAGAATTGTTTTTATTCTGTCAGTACCCTGTAGTTAATTTGTCTCGAGGGAGAATCCCGTAGGGCTTTGAAAAAATGCAGGTATAGGATTCTGCACTTTACCGTTTTTTATTATTATGCATACTTGACATTTCTCAATCCTTTGCCCTTGGTCTTAAATTGTCCTCCTTTTCTGCATACGAAACTTAAATATTTATATGGGAATCGTTGAAATTTTTCTCTGTCCTCGGTAGCATTTTTTGCAGTATCGCCTTTAGATACTGGAAAATAGTCTCTGTATTTGGTTAAATACTCGTCAAATGCTGCAAAACAAGGAAACGTCTGTCCGACGTAAAATGGTAGTTCTTTGTCACCCATTTTTTCACAAAACTGTAATGAAATTTTTATTTATAAGTATTAATTGTTAATAAATTAATAGAAATAACGATTTACACTGTTAACATGTAAAGAAACAAAAGAAGTCAGGGCAACTTGTGTCAAAACTGTGAGTACTTTTCTTGTACATACAAGACTGAACAAGTAAAAGAACGTCTTGCACGCGAGAAAACAAAAGCCAGTCAGGCTAAATTTTGCCGCTATGTGCTTTCCTTTGGTTTTTACTTTCTTATACCTAACCTAACGTTGTTTTCGCGGACCAATGACGTTACGGATGTGCAGTTATTGGTGGGTTTGGAAAACGCGCAAAATTTAAATGATTAGTGTCAGCGAGCAGATAAGAAACCGTGTACATACCTGACGCGAAAACGTATCGGAAAATGTTACAAAATTAAAAAAAAATTATTTATCGATTGGGTAATCAAGTAGAGTGTGTCTCTACGGATGATATCGCGTACGCGAAATAAAATCAAATCAGAGTACAATCAAATCAGAGTGAAGTAACGCTCATTGCATAATATTTTTTTAAATAAAAATAAATTTTAGAAGTTAGTTGGTAGTTTGGGAGTTAGAATGGAAATTAGTCAGCCGTTAACAAATAATTGTGAACAGCTGACTATGGTGATGGCTATATAATGACTATCCTAACTCCAGTAGGTGTGTTGGAGAGAAACTAGAAGTGGCATGACGCATATCAATTTTATTTCATGATATATTGATCTAAGTATACATGACCTAAAGCGGTACCGTATTTGATAAGCGACAAACCGTATAGATAAACACGTAGTTAAGATATAAATAAATTTAACTAAAGATGACAATGAGGCTCGGCGTTAATAAAACATTCACGTATGGAAATCTCATTTCTTCACAAGCCAAAGTTTTGAGCTTGTTTGAATGATTTTTCTATGCTTTAACATATGGTTACTTATAGTCTGTCGAAACAAATATAATCAAACAAAGTACCGAGGAAAGTTGAGCATAGAAAACAAAATTACCCGTAAAGAGGCTCGACGGATACCAGATGAAATATATACATTAAACACATATAGAATGCCCATTTCGAGAAGATGAGATGTGAAATTTTGATCTTAACTCTTTTTATAACTTATAAATAAACACCAATAGATAAAAACTCAAGCAAATATCACGATAAGATACCAGGGTAAGCAAAAAGTAATCTAAGCCTCGTGGCGCGCATTACATCACAATGAAATACACAAAGCCACTCAATAGAATAGCGCACCTTTTTGAGAGCTTGAAATCCATTATCGAAGTTGAGAAAAATTAAACTGCCGTTCTTCACAACGATGGACAGCGATCGACCTTGAATTTGACTTCGGTGTTGATCACCAGCTCCTCGATTTCGCTGTAGCAGCTGTCTTCGTCCTGTTAGCACGTGTCGCCACTCATTCGTTAAGACTGCAATTTTAAAATATAGTCGTTGATATTTTATTTGAATATGAATCTGGTTTTCTCTTTTTTACAAGAAATTACATTTTACAAGTATATACAAAATGGAATGATTGAAATGTTTATTTTCAAACAGCTGATTTTCGAACGCGTTCAAATTATTTGGAAATATAGATTAAAAAATTGTGCTATATTAATTCAATTACATGAACAGCGCATAATCAATGATTTATAAATTTGCATACATACCGAAATTTATTATCCTTCGCATAATAACTTTGAAGACACCCAATATTTATGTGATTCATTTTTTCTTTGCTTCTACTGTACATGACCTGACTCCTCGCAATTTTCCTATTCTCTTATTAGGTGTAGGCATTTTAATATTAGCCACTGTTAGATTTGACCGTTCTATAGATAATTCTTTTAACGATTCTTCCAAATTCAAGTCTGATTGTACGTAGTCAATTGAAGATTTGTCTGTTGTAACAATATTCACGTCTTTATTGTTTTTGTAATGATCTAGTAGATTTTTCATAGTTGCTGAGCTTAAATGGTACCTTCGATCTGATTGTTCAGTAATTACCTCCATCAATTCATCCATTATTACTTTTAACCTCCGCCTTTTTTCTCCAATGGTTAACCGACTTGGAGTGTTGATTTTTTTAATTACAGTTTCAGTTGTATCCTTTTTATTTGCATTCTCAATACGGCTTCTACTACTTGACGATTTTTTCTCAACAGCTTGAACCGAGGGCTTAACTATGTTTGGTCTCGATGATTGTACTAAAGATATGTTCCGTCTTGGTGATTGTACTGAAGATGTATTCGGTCTTGGTAATGGTCCAAAAGATCTGTTTGGACTTGGCGATGATTCGAAACTTTTTGAAAGACGGATATTTTCTGAATTTTTTAACCATCTCTCCAAACAGATATGTTTACAAAACAGAGACATTTTCAAAGCTAAACGTATAGCTAGAATATGACGGCATGGTAATCCCATACTGGTCATTTCAAAACAAGTACACGTATATGGAGATACAATTCTCGCAAAGAAGAAATACAATTTCTTCTTTGCGACATATAGCAGTACATGTTTGTGATGCAGCATCAAAATTTAGCAATGTCATAAATTCAAAATATTCAAACTGTTCTAAAACTACTTTATAAGCATAGTGAGTTAAGCATTCCTTGTATAAAACTTTGGCTTTTTCAAAGTCTGTGATTACAACGTCATTGGGACTAATTCTTAGTACATCCTGAATATCTTTTAATGTATTACATTTTAATCTATAATTGGTCCATTTAAAATATTTTTGAATAAACTCTGTCAATGAATTATATAACCCAATCTCATTTTTTAGCTTGCCATTTAGAGATTCAATCCTGTTATTAGTTAAATTTTTTAAATTCAAGTTGAAAATCTTAAATTTTACCCATTCGTCAGTAATATCCTGCCAATTTTTGATAAAATAATCTTTTATAACTTTAGGAGCAGTCGACATGAATTTTGAATGAGCATTGTCATAATCTATTTGGCACGAACTTTTGACCATACTGTTCAAGCACCGAAGAGCATTCTCTTTTTCGTCTTTAGTAATTTTCATTTTTGTCGGGCATATTTCCCTCCCAAATATTCTTAACGTGTGAAATTGACAGATAAATAATCTCGCCCAATCAAAAACTTCTCGAATAACAGATCTCTCAGTTAGATCCTTGTCACTGATGAAACCACGAGTCTTTTTGATAGCTTCTAAATTATCTTCTTTGAAGCATTCCATCAACCATTTTACTATAGGTCGAGATTCGCTAACTATAATGCCTACTCCTACAATATGGCTTCGTCCCTCCCCATCTTCAATAACAAAAAGCATCAGAGAAAATCTTAAGTTGAAAATCTTATATGTAGAATCTACACACACTACTTCAGGGTATTTACTCATATTCTGTCTCATTTCTGGAGTTGAAAAGTACATACCCTGAAATTCTGAATTCTCTTCTAGAATTTCGACATTTGCTTCTATAAAGTTAAGAAATAATATTTATTAGATACAAATGTTAATATATTGTGAAACATTTTGATGTCCAGTTTGACTTACTATATTTAGTTTTTAATAGTTGTATGCTAGCTTCGATGTCATTTCCATTTTTATCTTTATACTGATTGAAAGCATTATACAAATCTTGTGGTATAATTTGCTTGTTAGTTTTTTCCATCATATGTTCGTGTAGTGAAGAGGTTTTACAATTTAAACCATGCAAGAATATAGCTTCTTCTTGTTCTTGTTTTGTCAATCGTCTCACCTCAGGCAAATTTTTGTAAAACGCCTGAATCAGAATAAACAAATTGATTCTAATTTCAATTATTATGTCGACATAATAAAGTATAACGTATCTCACCTCATATCCTTCATGATTTGTGTGCCCTAAATTGAGTTCTGTAACAACGTAGAATCGTCCACCCTTGCCTTCAAACTTAATAAAGCTCTCACAATTTCTTTTTAACGTTCTACAAAAATCAATGAGATTTTTTATCAAGTATTAATGGTTTTTACATACATTTTCTAATTATAGTAAAGATAAAATTATATACCTTCCACTGCGTATTCCACTTGCTTCTGATTTTCTTTCAGCTCCATATTTACAGCTTTTTATAAGTGTATGATATTTAATGACAGGATCTTTTATACTTTTTAAATTCAATTGTTCATATGTCCGTGATCGACCAGTAACAAATTTTTGATTATGATATGCTTCATATGTAGCAAGAAATTCCAGTAATTCGTTATCAGTTTGAAAAACTTGTTTCAATTTTAGTACTGGTTCTATAGATATAAATTATTTTAAAAATATTAACATTTTATAAATATCGAGTAAAAATAGTTTATTTGCTAAAAAAAAGGAAACGAATATTAGAAGAAATTACTGTTTTGAATTCTCACCTGTATTATTATTTTCTTCAACTTTATCATCCATGATGAAGTAGTCTAAACGTTTTGCAGGTTAATGTTAAGAGTAGGTAGTGGTCTGATGCAAAGTATGATTTTTGAAAAAGTCAGGCCTCCAGTCATGGGCTCCGGTCGGCAACAATTGTATCCATACCTATATATATATATATATATATATATATATATATATATTAACATTTTATCGCGAGTGCCTAATGCAGAATCTATAGTTAAAAATCTTTGAAATCGTTTCAAATCGATCATTTTAGATCATCTTTCGCTTACAATTACCAAGGATCTGGAGATCTTATATTTGCGAACTAACCTCAAAAATCAATACGACCTATTCCAGAAAACTGGACCAAGAGTTTTTTTATCTTCTTTTTAAGGTTATTGGCTCCAAGCCATGTACCCAGGACCAAGAGTTGTCGTGTCCAGGTCGTACCGTACGAGCACTGCGATTCCCCACAGAGACGCACAGACGCACTAACGCAAATGTCGTAAAATGGCAAATGATAAAATGAGTATGTCACACATAACTCTTCTGATGTATGTATGTACATACTTAACGGTCACTCTACAGGCCCGTATTCGCGTACGCGAAAATGCACGCGAAGTACTTAAGCGAAAACGTACGCGAAGTAAGCGAACAAAAAGATAAATAAAAAAACTTACTCCACCGTCGTGTCGGCCCCGGAATCTCTGCCGGAATCACTCATCAACTCATGTCTTTACATATATATGTGAAATGTGAATTATTCTATAATAGCATAGTTCAAAGGAAAATAGACAGGTGGGGTTAGGGTCGCTACACACCCCGGACACGGGTATAGCTATATATATAGATTATCACACGGAGACTTATGTTAAATGAAACTTATAATCATATACTTATGCAGACAACCAGTGCAAAATTGGAGCAGATTAGAAAATTCCTGTAATTAAAACGCGATTTTTTACAGTCATGTAAAAGTTACAGTCACGTAAAAATTGCAGTCACGTAAAAATTGAAGTCACGTAGAAATTGCAGTCAGGTAAAAATTGGAGCCATTCAATAAAATATTTTCTCATTTTACGTGACTCGAAGCTTTACGTGACTGTAAGGAAGATTACGTGTCTCGAAGCTTTTACGTGACTGTAAGGGATTTTCCGGAAAATTTACGTGACTCCAACTGGCCCGGAAAATTTACGTGACTCTAACAATTCGGCTGGAAAGCCCCTCTTACCGTCACGTAGAGTCACGTAATTACGTGAATTTTGGTGCGAATAATCACTTCGTATATATAAGCCAGACCCTTCATAACACATAAATTGGAAATTAGTACCAACCCGAGAAGAAATCACACCTATGGGCATGTCAGGTCTGGATCATCCACTCTAGGACCCTGATCCGGGGCAATTTTAGCACCGGATCAGGCCTGTATCGTGGGTGTAATGAGGTAATTATTCGGTCCTAAAGTATTCGTTCGGAAAGCAACAAATGTGGTGATTGCCAGGTCATTATCAGGTACACAATGAAGTACCTGAAGTTCATCAGAAGATATTGCTTGATTAGCATATCCGGCCCGATATATGCCTGAAGACATTATTTTTACCTGAATACGAATATGCTATTACTAAATTATTTTGAATATATTATTTAAATCAAACATTAATGCAAATAAAGATTTTTATTGTAAGGCAAGCATTTTAATTGAATACAAATAAATGATACAAATGATTTTTAAACAAGTAAAGTGTAATATAAAGAGTATTATGTTAAAAATGGCATATTTTAAAACTGGTTCATTGCCCAGGCTTGAAAATAAGTATAGAAGCCCTCAGAGCATTGCATGCTACCCGTATAGTTCAATTACTTTACACAAAGCAGAAATGTAACATTGCTTTCAAAACTTGCTTCGACGCTAGTGCTCTAGAGCAAATTATACATTGTTTTTTAAGATAAGTCCAACTAAATGTACAGATAGCATGCAATACACTCTGAGGACTCCTAACCTTTTTTTCAAGCCTGGGCAATGAACCAGTATTAAAATATGCCATTTTTAACATAATAAATTGAAAATAATAGCATATTTTAAAACTGGTACATTGCCCAGGCTTGAAAAAAAATACAGAAGCCCTCAGAGTGTATAGCATCCTACCTGTACATTTAGTTGTTTGTTCAGTTTGTTGGGTTCATAGTCCTTCTTTTGTATGGTGCTTTTGTTATCCCCTTGTAATGTTTCTTGATACTGATTGACGATCCCACTGATTGAATCAAGCTCAGATCTTTTTGCTTTGCCTTTAGCTCTCTATAAATAATAAAAAAATATGATTTTTTAATTATTTATACATATTTGTTCGTATTAAATAATGTATTATTTTTTACCTTTCTCGAAAGTTTCAATATTTCTTTTCGTTTTCTTTTCATTCATCTTCAACGATCAAATCTGATTCATTTAGGCACCCGAAGTCTGGACTCGTTTATTAATTCTTTCAGCTCTTCCTCCGTACCTGTGAAATATATAAAATAACTAGACATGTACATATAATAAAAAAAGCTTAAATTGGCTATTCATTGAAGAAAAGACAATAATGTAGTACAAAAAAAATGTACATATTGAAAAATCATATTTTATTTATATGGCGGAGGGGTCCTCTCGCGCAGTTCGGGTTTGTTTGGGTTTTGGCGGAAGATGGGTGACGTTTGGCTCATCCCATCTTTACTTGGGACTGCCATACCTTCGGCCGATTTTTCCATACTAAAGTAAAAAATTCGTCCCGGTATGTGTCCGACCCCCTGGATCCCCCCGTCTATGGGGGCAGCTGACATGGCTCGTGACCTGCAGGCGGTGCCAGACTGGGTACATCATACCAGAATATAGCCCGCGCTATCGCCCTATCCCACCTCCGCTCTCTCGAGCCTCCCACCCCGAACAAGGTGTTCGGCTCTCTGGAGAGTTTATGGCAGGTGTCAAGCAATACCACAGACTCGCCTAAGCCGATTAACCGACACTGGCTAGATGTCGGCCTCCCGTCTTGCCGTCAGCGGAAGCCAAAGATGGTTCAGGTCACTTCGGCTCGCAACCTCGGATCGCCTCCCCACCCGCAGGATCTCCTTTTGGCAGCTTACGGGTCGCACCGCACGGCAAACACGGCGGTCCGCCATTAGTTTGAGAGCAGCATTTCTCCGAATTTATCAGCGGTAATTCACTCTCCACTGACACTCTCTTATGCCCGGGAGATGCCCGTTTATAGGGCCCCCTCATTCGTCCACCAGGGGCCTCCATGGCTTGTGCTCCACGTGTGATCTCGCTTCCCAGAGGGTGCCTGTTTATAGAGGTCTCCGGTAATGCGTGCCTTCCTGTGTCTCTCTATAACCGCTCGAGGCCCGTTTATGTGACCTACGGCTTCGACTGTGGTTGGCATGCAGCTTGCGTACTTGTGTGTGTGTGTGTGTGCGTGTGTATACGCCTAGATCTCAGCCTCTACTCAGTGGATTTTAGCCCACCAGGGCTCATTTTTTTTTGTTTTTCCTGTGCGATAGTGGAAAGAAAGCCCATTTTTTATTTTATTGACTCGATTTTTTTTATAGCGATTTTTAAGTTTTACGATGATAGTTTTTTGTGATAAATTTATCGAAAATGTTTACGAAAGTATATAAATGAATATATACTTGAAAGAGAATAAAAATACCTATCTTTTTACCGTGAATAATTTAGATAATTGTTCGTCGTAATTTTGTTATACACCGAAATGGGCAATTTTTTGTAAAAGCTATAACTTGATAATGAAACAACGGATCTTTTTGAAAAAAATTATGGTAATAGGGAATATTAAATATAAATAGGGAATATTAAATAATAAGGAATATAATAAATAATATAAAATAATAGGGAATATTAAAAATAAAAACTACCTACTGTATAAATTTCAAGCGATTCCACAAATTAGTTCTCAAATGAGTTAATCAAATCGTATTCTCAAAAACGCATACGCATTTGAAACTTCGCATAGAGAAAAGTCGTTGAAGTAATTATGTTAAACATTACATCCATAAATTACAACCCAAGTAAAAGATATAATATTATAAATTTTATTTTGTAATGTTAAAATAAAATAAACACTAAACATAGTTAGTGTATAGAGACTAACTTGTAGTGTTGTTAGTGTAAGGATTTAACTTAATTATATTAATATATTTGTGTTACGTAGCAGGAGCTAGCTACGAACAATGTGCTGATTATATGAGAACTGTGCGTCGCCTGCTATACAGCAGAGTGGGACGTGGTCAGCGTGGCCACTTGATGTTTCCCTTATCTCCCTGCCTCTCTTTTATGAATTAATAATTATTTATCTTGATTCTTACCTTGTTGTTTCTGGCGTGGGTTACTCAAGAGTTACCTTGCTGTTCCTCAGTAAATGAACACTTTTAATCTTTCAAAATTGTGCTTTATTCTTAGCAAATCTACTACAATGTTAGCTTTCTCACTGAATGGAAGCAAGATTTAAATAAGATTATCCTTTCTTTTCAAATTCAGAAACTTAGTAAAATCTCTGGAAATCTATCTAGTGAAATCTTTTGGAAAAACAAAATCTTGCGATCTGCACTCCTCGCAGGGTCGTGACAGAGTAGACCTCGAGCTGCGCGCTTGGGGGCATCATCGAAGTCAGCATGGACCTCCCACGCTGTACTTCGTTTACTTCCCCTACGCTACGTCGCAGCGTCGACGCTTGTTGCTCTCATTAGGCCTTACGGGGCCTAGCAACCATTGAAGCGTCGAAACTGCAACGCAGCATCGCACGTGCCTCTTCGTCTGCTTGAGGGGAAGGTGCTCGGATAAGCGACATTCTTGGCTATTTGATATTTTAGTAGCCTTGAACATCGCCTATCTTCTAGCATGTGGAAACTTCTCGAAACCGCATTTGAGTTTTAATGCGATTTTCGGGAAGTTGTCACATAACAATTTATGATAGAAACAATTAGTTAGAAGGAAGCTACGTGCCAATGAATTGGCAGCGGTTTTTTTCTCTCACCCTGTATATCCTGTATAACTGAAAAATATAAAAAAAACCGCTGCCAATCCATTGGCACGTAGCTTCCTCCAACGCGGGAGCAAAAGGAGAATATAATAAAAAACTATGTTCTACGCCGATGAATCATAAAAATATATTTTTAAGTCTGTTGTTTTTAAAACAAAATAACATAAATTCCGAAATTGTGATTCATCGCCCTGGTGATTTGATTTATGTCGACTGGAAGTAATTAATTTTGGATTTAATTTAGTTGAAGCACTCAATGTAGGTAGCACAAAATGGAATCTTTTAGCTAATCATTGCATTCCATGTCCATGCCTTCCCACACAGCATGAAATATTAGGAAAAAAAATATTTCAAGAAATATTTCACCATAATATTATTGTAATATATGTCAAATATTTTAGAAACATAAAATTTTATAACATATGAATATTTTCATGGAATATTTGTAAAATATTGCAGAAATATTTCACTGAATCTTTCACGAAATGATTATTAAATATTAATTTGTAATATTTCATGAAATATTGATCAAGGGGCGCGGTAGCGCGCCGATGGCAAGTATAAGTCTCAGAGTTATACACTGTGCCGTCGGTAGCACCGCTACCCTTATATACTTTGAATTTGCTTGTAACATAAATGCGTTTTGTTATTTTCCATGATTTCTTGTCTGTTATGTGTTTGATGCTTATTTATGAGTGCCCTATTTCAAAGATTTTAATAAGACTTGTAACTGGGTGAATATTCGATAAGCTTGCGCTAAACGAAGCGCAAGCAGGACCGCGTTTCCCACGATGCAACGGAGCTTTACTCTCGTCGGCGGTAACCCGCGATGCAAATGCAGAGCTCGGCTCTGCTTCTGCGAACTGTTGCGGTTGGGGCAGCGGTCGGAGCGAGTCGCTCGCTCGTGCCCGCACATATAGCAGCATTTGGTACGTCCTAAGGGACGTGCTGCTGTTGCGACTCCAGTTGCCGGCCTTGCTGCTGTAGCGCCTGTTGCAGGCCTGCCAAAGCATCCCTAGACGCAGCTCTCTCGTGTGTTTGCAGACACCAGATGTTTCCCCCTCTACTTTACGCCATACCAGCCCAAAGCATCCCCAGACGCAGCTCTCTCGTGTGTTTGTACTTTACACCGTACCAGACCCATGCTCTCTCTCTCTCTCTCTCCAACAGAGAGAGTGTTGGTTACCGTATAGCGGATCCCCAGCGTGACGCACTGTAAAGAGATTATTACTACGTTTTCAAATATAATGGTGGCCCTGAAAAGGGCCGATTGTTATTTTTTATGTTATAAAATTATTGTTTTTTTAATTTATTATATCCATCTTTTGCGGGAAATGATTGGGTATTTGGGGAAAAGGATACATGACTCGATTTTTTCTCTGTAAATGCATGGTTGGTGGAAGAGTCTTTATCCTTTTGATCAGATGATTTTAAGAGAGGTTGCCTCTCTTCCCATGTGGACTCGATGCCTCGATGCCTGCTCTGCTCCGGCCCCATTTTGATATTTCCTCTTTGACGGTTGCGTGAAGAAAGAATCTCAACTGTTATGATTGTATGCATATGTATCCTACTACACGGTGCCGCAAAAACTACTCTAAATTTTAGCTTTGGGGATTTTTTTTGGGGTCTTTGGGTTTTACACAAGAAAAAGATCATTTTTCATATATTGATATAATTAATATTTATTCAAATATTGGTACAAAATATTTACAACTTACAATAAAAACTTATAGCGGAAACATTACATCGTATAAATCTTTTGCTAACTGTGATAGGGCAAACGAGTAACAAAATGCACGAGCTGGAGCATCGTCGACAAAGCACCTCAATGTAACAGCAAAGTTTCTATTCATAAAGTCAACACCATTCTGAAGAACCTGAAGCAAGTCCTGAATAAATGGTTGAAAAAAGTTCAATGCGCTCGATGGCTTGGCAGGACCTTTGAATATTCCAACCATCTGTGGAAAGCTGTTCGGAAAATTCGCTATTCTAATTTGAATGGGCCACAAGACAATACGACTTAATTGATCGAGAGAAGCTCCGTCTGTGCTGAAATCGATCTCGATATAACGACTGTGTAGCAAGTGTGACGGAGTCGAAGACAATATGGGTCCCCATTGCGCTGAGCTGGACGACATGTAGACGACATGCTTGCTGCATTCACGATTCCCGTTGCACCGCATATCGAGCATCGTGCATGCACCACGAATGACGCGAAAATGTGTACTGACCCTACACGATACACGCGATTATCTTTCCCAGAAAAAAAGTTGCTATCTCTTTTAGCGAGCAACAATAGCGTGAAAAAACTTTATAAATAACACTTTTATAAATAAAAATATCGGTTTGTATATACATTTATAAATTAAATGCTTATGCGTCCCATTCCAGTTCGTTTTGATAGTTATTTATATTTCGTTTCCATATGTAAAAACGTTTGAATCGTCTTTCAAATCTAATTGTATTTATAATTTATCTCCAGGTATTTCTAATTCCTACCATCGTGTACCGTGCACGGTACACGGTGGTATTATTATATTATGGTATTATTATATTTTCTATATAATAATTCTATTTCTAAATCATTATGCTTGTTTCCAGACTTAATTCATCGGAAGGAAACAAATCTATTTTCAATGGACCAGAAGAAGCTCCAAAATTCAATGAGCCCGCAATTGTAGTAACAAAGCACAGAAAAATTACCGCATCTGGATCTGAAACTAACGAGATTCGAAGAAATATTGTGAATCATGAGGAAATAACCTTGAAACTAAGACATGGTAACCTACTGCTTCATTAATTTTTTTGAATTCAGAATTCTATACAATCATACCAGTTTTGAATCTTATATAGTGCAATTGTAGAAAACGCCAATGGAGTTGTGCTTACTTAATTTGTATTGCAAATGTTTAGTTAATTTTAATGCGTTTTTAGCATTATTTGTTTGTGTTTCAATGTGGTAAAAATTAATAACAAATTCTTGTTTTTTTTTCTTTTAAAAAATTGATTACCCTATTTGAAAAAATCACATTTGATAAAAACATGTAATAACATTATATGTTTTTATCAAATTTACCATCAATTTTACAAAATAATTATCAACAACTAAAGATCTGCAAAAAATATTTTATAAATGTTTAAATTATTTTGCAAAAATAATAACTTTACATAAGAAATTAATTTAGTTGTATGGAATAGTCATTGCTGTGCAAAAGTGACTTGAGCAACTTCTGAAGATCTATAAATCAAATGACTGCCGGAAGATTGACTCTATTGAAGAAAAATCAATATGAGATATAGTCGATCGATTTAGCATAAAATTTCAAAAATATGTTTAAAATTTTTTTTTGAACTTTTCTTTTGAAAGGCAGTTGTAAGAATTGTATTTTAATTCATATTCCCGTTAACAAGTTTATTTTATGGTAGTTCATTTAGCATTAATTTAATTCTGAAAATGGTTTACAACTATTTCTTCAACAATCCCACCGTAAAATTTGAAAAGTTGAAAAAGTAGATCATTGTTTTTGTTTGAGAATTGCATAAATGAGACGCTGCTGAGGATGGGTGGTTAAAAATAAATGCAACACTTCCAAGTAACAAATTTAATTTTCACATCACTGATTGAAATGCACTTAATTTATTTTATTTACAATATTTTACAGTTTGTTGATTTTCTAAAGAATTAGCCCTTGTTGTTTGTATTTTAATATTCACTGTGTTGAGTAATGTAATTTGAATTTTACTTTTAATATGCAAGTCACTATTAGATTATGGCAATCAATAACCTTGATAAAATAATCCTCGTAACTTGAGTTGAGTTTTGCCGACGATTGTTGAGAAGATGTAATATTGCCGTTGATTGTACACCAGCTGTAACTCCACTGAGTTATAACTACACTAACAAGGAAGGTACCCCAACCCGACCTTACCAATTTCAACCATTCTGTAATATGTTGTAGTATTTGAAAAAATAAGAGACACATATTTTTTTTTTCGTGCCGACATCCACTTTAAAGAGGTGAAAACAATCCCTAAATTTTACCCCAAAAATCGTTTTTTTATTATATCTCTAGATATTTTAGAATCTCTAGAATATTTTTAGATAAAACCAAGTGCAAAATATTTTTCATAAGAAACGTAAGATATAAGATATGTTTATGACCTAGGGGGTTGCAACCCTTATTTTATATATTAAAAAATTATTATTATTATTATTGTTGTTGTTGTTGTTATTATTATTTTTAATAGACTGTAACGGGGTACTTATTCCTTAAGCTTGCACTGTACGAAGTGCAAGCTGGACCGCTATCCCACGATGCGACGGGACTTAATCCTCGTCAGCGGTTACCCGCGTTGCAAATGCAGAGTTCAGCTCTGCTTCTGCGAGCTAATGCAGCTCGCACGTGTGGCTCTCGTAGCCGCTGTTGCCTAGCCAGGCAACAGGCACGGCTGCTCAGATACGCCCGCGGAGGCGGCGGTATTCGCGGGAAGGAGCAAAGGAGCGGGAGAGAATCTCGCGCAATCGAATGAACAAACAACGGAAATAAAAAGCCTACTGGTTATTTATTTACCCGATAGATAAACGAGAATTTACAAAACAATAATGCGAGTCACGTCAGTCGTGACTCGCCGCGCGAAATCGCGTAATCTACGCGCACACGCGAGAAGGCGCTCGCTCGCTCACGGTGCCGCTGCACCACGTAATCGACCTGAAGCCGCTGCTTACAGGTCTCGCGCGCTATACAGATGTGTGTACTCACTCTCACTATGCGCTGGCGTGTATCTCGCTCGCTACTCCGTTGATACGCCGTGTCGTCCCGCAGAATGCCGGAACCAGGGGATGGCACAGTACCGGGGTCTGAGAGGTGGATAGTCGGGTGGCAGCTCTTCTCTCTCTCTCTCTCTCTCTCTCTCTCTCTCTCTCTCTCTCTCTCTCACCAAAACAACCGCACGCACAAATTCTCCAATTCGCTCTAACACGTGTTCTCGCTCGCGAGGCCGGAAGCTATCTATCTATATTCGGGAGCCGCGACGATACGCGAGGACTCCCAAATGTTTACGAGAGACTATAGTGTAAATAGCGCGACTATACGCGTTACCGTCGCGTCTTAATAGTTTGCGCACTATAGTCTGTTTACGAGTTATGCTCGCCGTGCATAACTCGTTACAAGACATAATAGCATAAATATTTTAATTTCATTTAAAATATAACAGTTTACAAAATTGAAATTATCAATATTATGTTTACTTATCGAAGTTATTTGTGTATATTATCTTGTTTGTACATTGCTGAAGGAAGATATCTCATTGTAAATACGTTAATCTCGCTTATGGCTTACAAAAAAAATTACTCAATTTATCTTTATCGAATGAAGTTCCAGAGAAATGAAACAATCATTTTCTTTAAATACTGACTACTGAAAACATTCAATCTTTTATAATTGATTTTCTCAAATAAATCTATATCATACAAGTTCTACAGATATTGTTACAATTATTCTTCCAATTCTTACAATTAGGTAATTACGTGAGTATTTTATAATTTATATTTCTAAACTTATTAATTATTTATGTTAATAAAGTGTTATTATTTAATGATAAGATGAAGATTAATCCCTTAAATGTAGTGAATTTATTACTAGCGAATTTTCAAACTTTGCAAATACCAAATAGCATGACAAATTTTAAAGAAATTGAGTTGTCAGAAAAATTGAAACAAATATTAATCGATGCAACAAATAAGTTTTATGAAGTTGAGATGATTGATGAGGAATCCCTGCATTTCCAGGAAGATTTTAAGGATTGTGATGCTAAAATAGTTGAAGATGAAGTTCTACATCATTTTCCTGATCGTGACTTTGAACCAACAAATCAGTGTACGCATGATACTGAAGACGTTGATTTTGATTACAAACAAAAAGCCGTAGAATATTGGAGAAGCGGGAAAAAAGGAAACTTAAAAATTAAAACAATATTGCTTTGCAATAGTGCAAAAAAAAATTCAGGACAGTCTCATCAAAGAGCCAGCTCAAACGTTGGGCTTACACTATTACTAAAGGTGGTACGTATAGAGAAAAAATTGCAAGAATCTGTCAATATACACTAAATAATTTTAAAGCTGCAGTTGAATGTGGTTTAATAATTCACGATCACGATCTACGAAGATGGGCGTTACAAGGTCAAAATGAAATTGGATCTGAAGATATAAGATTTAAAGCTTCTAAACATTGGTTGATGAAATTTAAAAAGGTTCACAGAATAGTGTCTAGAAAAATAAATAGAAAAATAAACATTAGAAAATAATTTAGAGCTTCTAATGAAAGCTGAAGTGTTTGTAGCTGACGTGAAATCGTGCATACCATCAATTGGGATTGAAAATGTGTATAATTCAGATCAGAGTGGTGTTACGTCGGATTTAGCTCTTTCGAACTAAACCCGTACCATTTACAGATAAAAGAGAATAAATGTTTATAAAAGATTGTTAAAAAATATAATATTCATGAATTATTTGTTATGATTAGTCAAGATGTTTGACTATTAACCTGATTCACTAAAATGTTTAGATTAAAAATATAACTCTAAGTAAGAAATTATAAATGGTGTAATTAAGTTATTTGTTTAATATTTAATTTTTAGAAAAATGCTGTTAGAACAATCTTGTATAAATATCAACTACAACATTCCTAAATGCAAACCTTTTTGTACTATATATAAATTTAAGAGGAAATCGTATTTGACTGTGCGCCGTTTTACCCGCACCTCCCCTTCTTTGTACAAGATAAATTGTTAAATAATCGTTGATGAATATGAATAAAAACCTATGGCAATGCTCAGTCCGTTATACGCAACTTAACTACTAACTTAAAAATAATTTACAATAAAAATACTAACAAATAGTTGCGATTAACTTAATAACAATAATAATAATTAAAGTAATAATTACTATAAAAATTATGGAGTGTTTCGATGCATTTTCGGTGGTTTGGTTTTCCTGCATTTAACATTTTTGTATTATTTATTTATAATTAACTGAATATTTGAACAATTAATAATCTTTTATTATTGTTTTGTGGCTTTAGTAGTATAACTTAACTAGCGTTTTTGGTGTAACTATGTGTATATATGAGTAAACTAATACTTAACATTATTTATTTATTTAACTAAATAATTATAATTTATTCATCGCACTTAATGTTCTGATATTTGTTGATGATTCTATATGGAATAGTGATATTTTCTTTATTTTTATGAAAAATCTAAAATTTATTTTTAACTAATGTTTATTGTAAATTTTATTTTTACTTGATTTGAAATAAAAGTGATTTGTCTTAAAGTATCTATAAATGCAAATTAAAATCTAAGAAAAATATCGATTAACTTAATAATAAAATGTTTATAATATTTCTTAATAATTAAGCAACTATTTGTTTGTAAAATTAAGAAAGATATGCAGTGGAAGAATCTATTTTCGGTTATATAACAACAGGGGGTAGAGTGGTTTCAAGATTTACATGAGGGGACAAGACGGAAAAATACAGATTTTCAATGCACGTGAGCGACTGTAAACAGATAATATCGCCAGATTTCCGCCCCGCCCGAATTTTCCCAACGCTTTGAGTCGTAAAACTGGGGACAAGTAGGGTGATATCTAGAATTTTATAGTTTGCAGCTGGCCCTGTTAGCCTATAGTTTTAAGAAAAATTATACTCAGTGACATTTCGAGAGGCGCGTCTCCGAAGGGAAACGGCGAGACTTAAGATTCCACTTGGTATATTATCTTGTTTACTAAGAAAAAGACCTCTGGGAACGAAAAAGCCGAAAACCCAGAAACTTGTAGGTATATCGCGGAGAGATTATTTTTAGTGTGTGAACCTTTTTTTGTAGGCAGAGGAATGTTGGTGCATATACAATCTAATGTACGCACAGCGTATCGCGTCGTTAGTTTGGCTTTTGATATTATTTTCCGAGAAAAAAATTTTTTTTTAGAAAAAATACGGCTACGTTACAGTGGGTTCCAATTGGAAATGCATTCTGGAAGAACATAAGCAGTCGAAGGAGAAAAACAAGTGCAATGCCTAGGAAAGATTCAACCACTTGATGTATATGGATTTCGCATTTGGAAAAACTCTGTACGACACTTCTCAGTTCAAGTCACTTTGATGGATTATGACTTAAATTTACATTTAAGGAATAACATCATAAAATTACAATCTCTAGTTCATAACCAGCTTTCTTCACCGAGATATAAGAATATGTTTGAATATTCGTGGTTCAAAAGTGGTTACATTAATGAAAAACCAGATAACTTTGAAAATCCTGTTGAGTTCTCTTTTGGAGATTCTTGCAATATACAGTGCGGTATAGAAGAATGTAATAATATTGTTATTATTCGATGTGGTTGGTGTAAGAAATCTTTGTGTTTTAAGCACTTTTTTTGAAGAAAATCATTATTGTAAACAATATGAAGAATAAGATACTGTAATTCTAACATGGCAGCAGAATAAAGATAACTTAATCTTGTAAAATAATAAATACTACTTTTAGGGGTGACTTTAATGACGCTTTTTACACTACTACATTTAAAAAAATACTGTAACGGAGTTTTTCCTCTAACTCTATTGGTCATAAACCCCGTTAACAAATACACTAATAACTCAAACCCAATATAATCAGGATTTCGCCGAAGCACAAGTTGCACCGGTTAATTCTGGACCAGGAACTAAATGATCTCGCGCCAGTAAATTCGGAACACGGATAAACACAAATTAATACACGAGTTATTACTTTAAGTAAAACAATAACTATATTCTGAAATATAAATAAATAAGAATACAAAAATCCAACTACTGGAGATTGCTTGCCGTTGCTGCTGCTGATGACGATAGTTTATACTCGATAAGCACTCACCGGCTTATTACTCAATCACTGTATCAATTCCTGTCAGCTTCCTTACTGAAGCCTTCTGACAGTTGCAACAATAATTAAAAAAAAAACCAACAATCGACAACAAACTCAACAAAACTCGATAACTCTCAACAATACTCTATAACGCTCTATCATACTCTGAGAACAGCTGAAAAGCTAACGGCTGATCAAACCCTTGTTTGTCCTACACGTATATCAAAGATTAACAGTACAACAACACAGTATCGACGCGAATAGTCAAAATCCCATTTTGACTATATAATTCGCGCATACTATATTGGACTCACACCTTAATACGCAGAGCACACCGATAATAGCGAACGCCCCACTACGCGGCAAGCGCGTGTGACGTCACGCTTCTAGGCTTGTAGCGAGAGCGGCTCTCACTCGCCGCTCAACCGCTGGCCGAGTATAAACACAAGATTTTCTTTGTTTTTATGAAAAATCTAAAATTTATTTTTAACTAATGTTTATTGTAAATTTTATTTTTACTTGATTTGAAATAAAAGTGCTTTGTCTTAAAGTATCTATAAATGCAAATTAAAATCTAAGAAAAATATCGATTAACTTAATAATAAAATGTTTATAATATTTCTTAATAATTAAGCAACTATTTGTTTGTAAAATTAAGAAAGATATGCAGTGGAAGAATCTATTTTCGGTTATATAACAGCAGGGGGTAGAGTGGTTTCAAGATTTACATGAGGGGACAAGACGGAAAAATACAGATTTTCAATGCACGTGAGCGACTGTAAACAGATAATATCGCCAGATTTCCGCCCCGCCCGAATTTTCCCAACGCTTTGAGTCGTAAAACTGGGGACAAGTAGGGTGATATCTAGAATTTTATAGTTTGCATCTGGCCCTGTTAGCCTATAGTTTTAAGAAAAATTATACTCAGTGACATTTCGAGAGGCGCGTCTCCGAAGGGAAACGGCGAGACTTAAGATTCCACTTGGTATATTATCTTGTTTACTAAGAAAAAGACCTCTGGGAACGAAAAAGCCGAAAACCCAGAAACTTGTAGGTATATCGCGGAGAGATTATTTTTAGTGTGTGAACCTTTTTTTGTAGGCAGAGGAATGTTGGTGCATATACAATGTAATGTACGCACAGCGTATCGCGTCGTTAGTTTGGCTTTTGATATTATTTTCCGAGAAAAAAATTTTTTTTTAGAAAAAAGACGGCGACGTTACACCCCCACCGAAAAACGGTAGCTTATAGAATGAAATGATAAGTAGCGAACGTAAGAAGATTATTGTTAATCGCGGTCTTGTATCACGATAGTTCAGTCCAGACTGCGATTATTGAGATCAGACTTACAAGGAATGCAAGATAGGAATTATGAGGTTAATGTGAAAAAGGTTTGACTGGTGGCAGCTTTTGGCTCAGAAGTAGTAGCAAGAGCAGTATATTTAGCATCTTGTCGTGATGAGGGTTGAGGAGGTATAGTTACTTCCGGTATCTCAATAGTATCACTGAGAGGTGTGGTTGATTCTTTTCTTCCCAAATATAATAATAAGTGGGTGACTGAATTCCAAATGGCTCCTAGTAGGTGGACAGACCAACCATACACAGAGTGAAGGGCATAGCCTTGGATCGCTACGTCGATAAGTAATTTGACGGTGTGGATGATCATGAGGATAGCAATGACACCGGCACTAATTGTACCGAAAGTCATAAATTTTCCCCATATGCGGTCCCATGAAGAGGCAATGATTTTTTCAACAGCTCCTTCATTTAATAGTTTAGAGATAGCACCCTCATTGTCAGATATAGGGTGACCACGAATTTCTCTAGCTATATCGTTAATTAACGATATAGTTTCAACAGGAAACATTATCCGTTCTCTTAACTGTTCCAAATCTCGCTCGGTATAAATACCACTTGTGGCAAGATCTGCTGGGCTGGTGTATTCCCAGGTAGGTCTAGTCAGAGGCTTGAGTATTTCTGGAGTATGAACTCGAGTGGGTTTCGATGTTAATTTGTACCAAGCTTCATCTATATAATAGTGAACTGGTAATATTTCGTTACACTGAATTCTTGTACCAGTGGATTTTAAAATATGAGTACGGGGTGTCATGTAATGAGTTTGATTGTTATGCTCGACTGGTAACTCTGCGTAGCAGCTCTCGTCTTGATGAAGACGAACTCCAACCGGTATGCATTTAATAATATGTACTACTTCTCCCGCGGAGACAGCCATGTAGCCAGGTCCTTTCATTAGGTCATAGGCAAATTCATCGGGAGCTTGGGTAGCAATGGAAAGGGAATTCTTTAAAGTCTGACGCTCTAATTCACACTTCTGTTTTAGAACATCATAATACAACTGACCGATTTGTTTGCGTATGTGTTTTTCAACATATACAAATTTAGAGTTTACATAGGTAAAAATGTCTAAATTAGCTATGTTTTTTTCAGATTTGTCGGCAAAAGATCTACCGGAAACCGTATTGAATATAAATAATTTAGGATGTTCGGTGGATGATATAACATATCCGCATATTTGCTTTTTACCGGTAATGGATAGTGCAAAAGTGATTTGATTTGAAGTTACTGAGTATAGTTTCTTTTCGTGATGTGGGTAATCGGACGCGTATTCTGCATATCCTTCGTACAAAACTGTATATTTATTAAAGTTACAACTATCACTGGGTATAGTTTCCCAGAAACTATGACCGCTAGTAAGATCTAAACATTTACGATCTGTGAACACACAGCTAATTCCGGAGTCTAAGTGAATTTTATTGTCGCTCAACGATATGCGCGCTCTGTGTGTTCGCAGAGTAATTCTAATGGTGCCTTGCACAACCACATTATCCCAAGTACCAAACGGGTCTGAGTATTGAGTTCCCTGGCAAGAACCGTCAGGAGTGAGCGTTCCAGCCAAGGTGATTGGATGTACGCTAGTGCTGTTAACTTTTATCCCATGGATAACGTGTCCAGTACCGAGGGAAAATGACCCATGCTTGTGCAAATCGGTACATCCTTCACCAGAGATCTCAAAAATATACTCATTCACTCCGTGTGATACCGCGGAAGTATGGGAGTGCATGCCGCAATACAGGACAGTACGACGAATTTCGATCTTGCACTGCATCACTGTAGTCTCATGGAAGTCGTTGAGTTGAAGAAGTTGGATGTAATGCTTCGTAGTGTTGACGTAGATTTTAGGGATGTCACATTCGGCTACGTCACGAAGAGATAGGGTGTTTCTAATTAATTATAATACCTGTGTACTTTCCTGTACACAGGTATTATAATTTAGCATAGCTATTTCTAGCCAATCGTCCCATTCATGGTCTTTATCAGTGTACATTTTTAAAAATTCACTTAATGCGTGATGTGAACGTTCTAAAGAGCCATTGGATTGTGGATGAAAGGCAGTCGTACGAATGCGTTTAATCTTAAATCTTTTAGCTATACGTCCCATTAATTTACTAAGGAAATTTTGCCCTTGATCGGTCAGTACAACTCGCGGTGCTCCGAAAATGCATATAAACCGTTTTACAAAAGCATCGGCTATCGTAGAAGACAAAGTATTGACTAAAGGTACAGCTAAGCAATATTTAGATAATTGATCTTGCATTGTCAATATATACTCAAATCCATTTTTAGTTTTTGGCAAGGGACCTACAATGTCCATAGCAATTTTATCGAATACAGTGCCTGGAGTGTCGGTGATGACCATTGGTTGCTTAGTTTTCAACCTTACTAATTTTTTTAATTGACATTCCAAACATTGTTGTATTCGCCTTTGAATATCGTCCTTCAAATTTTCCCAATAATAGTTTTGACGGATTCGATTAAAAGTTTTTGATACTCCGCGATGTCCACCTATAGGCGAATTATGCAATTCTCCAAAGATTTCGTCACGTTTCTCCGCTGGCACATATTGTATAGTCCCTTTACAAATAATGATCTTAATATTAGTGTCAGAAAAAATATTAAAGACAAAACTTCATGCCAGTCGAGTTTTTCTATAAACTCGCTACGAGCTATATTAATTATAGATAAATTATTATCTAATACAAATTCTTTTACTTTAACTAATGTATTTTTAATATTGTCCTTAATTTTAGATAGAGATTCTGGTTCAGGCCCTCTAATGCATAAAGATATTAAATAATTATTATTAGTGGATCTTTTCTTACAATGTATTGAATTAATTTCTAATTTAGTTGATCGTTCAATTTTATTAGAGTCGATTAAAAACTTAGCTCCTTCATCACAAGGTTTACCTTCTGAAGTTACAAAACAAATAATCGTTTCCTTACGAAAATTTACTAAATCCTTAACTCCTACTATTTTATTTCTAATGTTAGTATTATTAGTTTTTATAGTTAATTCGCCGTTGTCTAAAGTAGTTACAGAATTAGCGACAGGCATCTCGACCGCAGGTACGCTTCCGTCTTCCTGAACATTCGAATGGCTCCTATTACTCGGTGCCCATTCAAGGTTCAAAGCAGGTGCTTCATTGGTACTTTTTGGTTTAATAGTCTTCGCGTTTTTCTCGGATTCTGCAATAATCTGGCTAATTTTATCTGCTAAAGTTCTTATATTAGTATTGTTAGTTTTCTTAGTGTTATTAATTTTCCTAGGACGACCTCTTTTCTTTTTAGGCTGAGGTTTTAACTTAGGTTTGGTTTTATAATAAATTTGAGTTTTTGTTTTTGTAGGTGTTTTAACAATTGATTTGTCGATTGGTTGAGCAAGTTCATTTTCTAAACGTTTTTGTCTTCTCGTAATTACATGAACATCAACGGGTTCTATTGGATTGCGAGAAAGAGCATCGGCATTAGAATTTAATTTGCCTGGTTTATATAAAATCTCATAATCATATTCCGACAGCTTAAAACGCCATTTTAAAACACGAGTATTTAAGTCAGCAGTTCTAAACCATACTAATGGCTGATGATCGGTGATTATCGTTATTTTCTATCAATAAATATAATCCTTAAATTGTTTCACACAATGTATCATAGCTAAAGCTTCCTTTTCGTATACTTCGTAAGGTAATTCTCGTCCTTGTAGTACGCGAGAAGTATAGGCAATAGGCCTGTCCTTTCCGATCTCTCCTTGAGAGAGTACTCCTCCGACAGCTATTCCTGAAGCATCGCATGTAATAATGAAAGGTTTTGAAAAGTCCGGGTAACTTAAAACAGGTGGATTACATAGAGCATCTCTTAGAGTAATAAATGCTTTTTCGCAATCGTCGGTCCAGATAAATTCTATATCTTTTTGTAGTAAACGCGTCAATGGCTTAGCGATTTTTGCAAAATTTTGAATAAATCTACGATAATAACCGAATAAACCTAGCATCTGTCTAATATTTTTCACATTTTTAGGACGAGGGATATTAGCTACTGCTTCTAATTTTCTAGGATCGGGTTTCAAACCATCCTTGCTAATAATATGCCCGAGGTAGCAAACTTCCTCTTTAAGAAATTCGCATTTCTTTAGGTTTAGTTTGAGGTTACGTTGTTCTAACCTTTCCATGAGTAGATTCATTTTTTCCTCATGCTCTTCAAGCGTATTGGCAAAGATAATTATATCATCGATAAAAGAATATAGAACCTTTCCTTGTAGACCTCTTAACGTATCGTCCATAAACCGTTGGAACGTCGCGGGTGCGTTACGTAAACCGAACCTCATTCGAACAAATTCGTAATGCCCAAAAGGAGTTGAAAAGGCAGTTTTATGCGCATCGGCCGGGTCCATTAAAATTTGGTGAAAACCGGAAGCTAAATCAACAACAGTATAGTATTTATAACCACCAATAGCGTCAATGATTTGTGAAATTGCCGGCAATGGGTAGGCGTCACTGATTGTAATTTCATTCAGCTTCCTAAAATCAGATACTAATCTATAAGTGACTACACCGTTGGCGTCTGCCTTTTTAGGGACGATCCAAATTGGCGAGTTAAAATCTGATATGGACGGTCGTATTATACCGTCATCAAGAAGTTTTTGCACTTGACGAGTAATTTCATCTTTCAGTGAAAATGGGAACTTATATTGTCTAACATTTATAGGTACGTCTGTAGTGGTAATTATTTTATGCTTAATATTAGTAGCCGAACCTAAATGTTGGCCTTCTAAGAGAAATCTATCTTTATATTTATTAATAATATTAAGAATATGGTCTTTTTCAACACCTTGTAAATGATCTAACCTAAGTTTATCTAAAATTGACCCTGTATTTACCTGAATGTCAAAAACGCGAGCCGTAGACAAATCGAACGGATCATATAACTCAACTTCCTTATTATTAAATAGGTCATAGCACTCATCTGATTCTTCCTTAGACGGAACAGTCAAGTTAAGATCTGTGAATACTTCTTGTTGTGTTATATGAAAGATTTGTCGCTTTGGGCATCGTTTTTTATATAGAGCCAAATTAGGATCCTCATTTAATATAGCTATCCTATTACTAGAGTAATAATCTTCGAAATCGGTCATATCTTCGAAATCGCTATAATTTTCTAAATCCGATAACATACGATATAGAGATTCCGTAGATGGATTTGCTATAGTACTAGAACCTGAACTTAACCCTATTTCAGAGATATTTTCTTCAAGATTAATGTATTTCTTTTGAAAGGTATCAGTCGATGAAGTGCGGTCGTCAGATACTTGCGTAAGGTCTATTTCTGATATACCGTATTTTCCGGCGCGAGGTGTAGGTAATTGCAAAAACTTTGCCGTTCCCGTAGCATTAGGGGAAGAACAATCAGATAAAGTATGATCGTATTGAATAGTAGCAAGTTTAGATCCGACTCGACATTCATTCTTTTCAAAATCGATTTTGCAAAGGGCCAAAAAGAAATACGCGGCTCCTAGAACTCCTTCACAGGGAATGCCAAAGTCATCAGGTACAATATGAAAAATGGTTTTCTCCCCGAAAATGGTTATTTCCGCTGTTCCTAAGGTTTCTGTAAGTTCGTCACCGATTCCTTTTAAATATGCAAATTCAGAACGGTTAATTTCACAATTTTCCGGTATTAAGAACGACTTCATAATATTAGCTTCGGAACCAGAATCTAACATTAATCTACCCCGTCGATACGTAGGTGGATTAACTATATCAATAAATGGCAATAGTGATTCTTGTCTATCAGATTTTATATTAATAATTCGACCAATTTCAGATTTTATTTGTGGATCGTTTAATTTATAGAAGGTCATGACTCTATTATTTAAAGTAAAGATTCGTGAATTGATATCTATTTTCGCGTGATAGTCTCTGAGAAGCGCAACTCCTAAAAGACCATCGGTAGGTATTTGAAATCCATTAGGCACGACAATAAAAGTCACTTCTACTCCTAGCAGTAACCATTTATACGTACCTAACGACCTTGTGGAGCTAGGTCCTATTCCTCGTAGACTTATTATTTCGTTTTTTTGAATTAATGATCTATCCCTAATAGCACCAATTTTTATCAGGTTGACTTCAGAGCCTGTATCTAACATAAATTTCATTATGGTACCCGTTGAAGGACTTAAAAATGATACAAACGGAATTAAACTATTATGATGACTTAGTTCAATTGAACTAACTCTTCTAACATCTTGTTTATCTCGCTCATTTCGTTGGAACGCGACTGTCGGGTTTGGGTCTCTGTCCCTGCGTTCTGTGGGTGAGACCCGGGCAAGTTTCCCGACTGATTGTTAAAATTTCGCTTACGGCAAGTCTCAATTGTATGACCTTTGATTTTACAGTATGTACATTCTAAATGTAAATTTCGTTGTTTGCACGTAGCAGCAGTATGACCACGAGCGTTACATGTTTGACAGACTAAATTAAATCGAGCTTCTAATTGGCCTTGCCGATTCTGGTTGCACATATTAGCATTGTGTCCAGGTAATCTGCAAATTTGACAGAAAGTATTAGTTGCTCCTGTCGTTGTTCGAGTGAGTTGAGCTATTCGGTTTTTTAAAGAATAACAAGAGCTAGCTGGATGCCCTACTCTCTGACAGATTTGACAAATAGTTTTAGGTTTACTCGAGTAATTATTGCTAGAAGCATTACATTCCTTAGCCGAATGACCGATTTTACTACACAATTGGCATGTCTCGATAGTTTTGCAGTTGCTAGCAGTATGACCTTCCGTCTTACATAGTTGACAAGTAAGTTTCATTGTCAATATGCTCTTCGCATGAGCTACGCAATTATCAAGAGTGTGCCCTTTCGTGTTGCAGAATTGGCATTCTTTCTCTTGCTCCGTCCCGCAAATACAACTAGTATCGTCAGGGCTTTTGCAAATTTTACAGGTAAATACTTTCTTTTTAGTCCCCAAATTGAAGTCACCACGTCCACGTAAAGCTTGCTGATTAGCTAATTTTCGTTCTATTGATATTGCTCTTTTTACAATATCATTTACATTTTCGTTAGCTATAACACTTAGACGTTGCTCAATTTCTGCTTTTAATCCGCGTTTAAAACAATCGACGAGAGTGTTTTCAGTGGAGGTGCGGAAAGCTTCTACAACCGTTCCGGTGTTTTCTAAACGATGCGCTTCGATTACACGATTGCCTATGTCTTTGATTCTATTGGCGAAAGTTATCACACTTTCTCCGTCACGTTGATATTCATTACCCATATCGCCCAATAACTGAACAACTGTTTTCGCGGGAGCGTAAATATTTTTAAGAAAACTTAGTAATTCTTCTACCGTATTGAACGAAATATCAGTTATGGACTGACGCGCTTCTCCCTGTAAACGGCACCGAATTAATTTGGTCAGATTGGGCTCAGCGGTGGCCTCAATCATTTCCTTGGCCTCTTTGCATCCGGTGGCAAATTGTGAAAAAGGTATTATTATATTATCGCCATCAAAATCAGGGATGACTCGCAACGCATCTTTAATTGAAACTACCTGATTAAACTGCAAGGCTGCAGTGCCAGGGGCATTATTTCTTGCCAGGGGAATTATTACTTCCTCGTGGCGAGGATTTTCAAAGGTATTTATTTTAATAGGAGGGACAATACTATCGTCGCGCGCTATGCGATCTCGAGACGCGAATGGATTAACCTTGGCTAATTCTTCAGCCGACAATTGGTCAATTTTTAAATTCCGAGCTAATTGTCTAGTAGTAGGCCTATGAGACATGTATTTGAAAATTTAAATTATTTTATTAAAATGTTTTAACTTAACGAATTCAGACAACGATAATCTATTACTACTCTGGATGTATTTTTAATCCTTATCGGAATTAATGTATTATCTGTTTTAGAATTTAACCAGTGTTTAATAAATCTAATTTTTCTACGGTCTATAAAAATTTCGCTATTAATTTTTCTTTCTAAGAATATGCAAGTATTTATTTCTAGCCTAAATGCTTGGAGTTTATCTATCAGTTTAGATTTTAATATATCCGGAAGTACTGAAAATGTACTGGGAGTTATATTTTGGTCAGAACTGTGAAAATATTCTAACACTTCTTTATTATAATTAACTCGCTTAATATCAAGTGAATAAAGAGATATTACACGAGTTAGAGAGACATTCTTATCTGCTTTAGCTAAAGCTAGTTTGCAGGCCGATATTACGTGAATTTCGCAGAGTTTATTTTCTGCGAGATCAATAAGAGTCATTTATTGTAAAATTTTGATTTTTATTTAATAATTTGAATCCAAAAATGAGGGCAATTTTACTTTAAAGATAATTTTTCGAAAGCTAATTCTAATTTATAAATCTCTGATGAATCGACTGACTGGCTTTCGTTTAGTTGTTTAAATCCGTTGGCTACTGATTTTGCAATACTGCGCGTTAATCCCTGAACTTTTGTCACGCGTCTATCTGTTTTTTCGGTGATTGAAATGAATGACTCGTTCAACGATTGGATTACTTTATTTAGGACTTCAATTTTTTCTTCCTGTTCGATAATATAAGAATGAAATAAGGTGAAATTTTTATTTTGATTAAAAATAATTTCTTTTAAATGCTCTATTTGATTTTCTAAAAATATTATTTTATTTGCGGCTTGTATTGACGAAAAATCTTCTAATAGGTAGGGAATCATTGATATATATATATATATATATGTGGAATATAATTTCCATTTATTTATTTAAACAGGAAAATGATTTGATTATAACTAATCCAAAGTGATGATGTCCACACTGTGCAAAATCACAGGTCGTCGGCGTTGAAGGACAGGCCGAATTAATGGCGGATTTCGGATAAGTTCCTGTGCTACTTCAGGCAGGTTTTCTTCGTCCACGATTTCAACAATTTCCGGTGGATTTAATGGAACTATACCCACTGCAGGTTGTTGTTCATCGGCATCAATTGCTATTAATTCCGGTTGGACGGCCGGAACTGGTGGTTGAGGCTCGACTGCGGGCCGTGCAATGGGGCCCGTGACGGAAACTTGATTCCACCTAAGACGTGGCCTAGAGAGAAATAAGTGTGGTCCTCCGAATCCCCGTCGGTGTAAATATGCTGGCTCCGGCCCTGGGTACGAGTTCGGGTAAGGTCCTGGTACAACCCTTTCCACCACGTTTTGTTGCAGTCGATGTCCTAGTATGCGTCGTCTCTCTTCAGCGGCCTCGAGATGATTTACCGCTGGTTCGACGTCGGGAACAACCAGTCGTTCTAGGCGCTCGATCAACTCCGCCTCGGGCACCACGTCCGCTGGTTCAGCCTCGTGAATTGGTGGTTGAGGCTCGGCAGCAGGTATAATTGCCGCCGGTTCGGCTTCGGGGACGGGTAGCTGCTCTGGAGCTTCTACCTCAGGTACTAGACGTTCCTCGATGTTTTCTTGTGGGTGATATTCTGCTGGATGTGTTGATATTCTCCTGGTTGTTCTGCAATTGGGCTTGTCGCTGCCGGATTTTTGTAATTACTAATTTTTGTATTGTTTTAGATGAGTTTTTCGGACATTTTTGTCCTTATCCATTTGCTTGATAATATCATCAATCAGGGATGGAGCTGTCAATTTTTTAAACTTGACATTCAATCTAAAACAGCCTACACACTGCTTTACCGGTCGTAGTCGGCACTTTTGGCAGCGTTTTTTCTGTACTGGCTTGGCAGTGGGCTTTGGTTTCTGTAAAACCGGCGGTGGAAGCGGAATATCCTCGACTCTCTCCAGTGGCGGAGGGGGTGGAGGATTCTCGATATTATCTTTAAATTTCTGCACTAAATCTAGTAGGGCATCAAGAGCTCGTTTTCTCTTGGCCTCACGCTGATTTTTCGTGGGTTTAATTTTCTTTTGTTTTTCCACTAAAAGTAACAAAAGAGTAAATATTAGGCGGAAGGCTAAATGTTAAATTTTTTTAGGCAACAACTTCAAAAAATAAAAAAACTCTTAGAAGAATACGCAAAATTCATTAATAAAAATTGAATAAATAAATTCTTTCAGCAAAATTTTAGGGGTGGGATTTGGATTTATTGGGCAAATAAGTCGCAGAGCCAATGTAACTCGCCTGTCATGTCAAGCGAATCAACCAGCCTACTTGAAAAAGAGAAGGAGAAAATTTCGCGCAGAGCTAAGTTAATCACCTGTGGTGTCAAGTGCATTAACTCGCCTACTTGAAATTAGTGAGAAGGAGAAAATTTCGCGCAGAGCTAAGTTAATCACCTGTGGTGTCAAGTGCATTAACTCGCCTACTTGAAATTAGTGAGAAGGAGAAAATTTCGCGCAGAGCTAAGTTAATTCACCTGTGGTGTCAAGTGCATTAACTCGCCTACTTGAAATTAGTGAGAAGGAGAAAATTTCGCGCAGAGCTAAGTTAATTCACCTGTGGTGTCAAGTGCATTAACTCGCCTACTTGAAATTAGTGAGAAGGAGAAAATTTCGCGCAGAGCTAAGTTAATTCACCTGTGGTGTCAAGTGCAATTAACTCGCCTACTTGAAATTTGGGAGATAAGAGGAAATTTCGCGCAGTGCTAAGTTAATTCACCTGTGGTGTCAAGTGCAATTAACTCGCCTACTTAAAATTTGAGGGAAAAGGATAAGGTATATAAATTTGGATTATGTGCTGCGAGAATGATTGTACAATCTTAATTTTAACCGATTTATCCAAAAATTTAAAAATGTTTTATAGTTTAAATGTATATATTATTTTTTTTGTGTATAAAGTTTTTTTTTTAATAAAATTTTCTTTTTGTTCACCGAACAAGTAATCGGGAAAAAGTGTAAATAATAATTTTAATAGTTCTTATTCGTAATCTAACCTTGTGCAATCTAAATATATATATTTTTTTGTTTGAACGCGGCGTGAAAAATCACGGCAATAATCTATATATTTTTTTTTCTAACTTAAACACGGTTAACTTATCCCGGTTTTTCCACGCGCGACGCGGATGCCACTGAAACAGTATTTGTCAATACCACGAGAACATCCCTCCGGGGCCTCCAAATTTGTTACGTCGGATTTAGCTCTTTCGAACTAAACCCGAGTTTTAATTTTAGAAATCCTCTCGGTAGAGAATTTCTAAAAAGATGGTGTCGCTCGTTTATACCATTGCGTTTCCGCAAATAGGTAGGGATGAGCTATGTCGCGGGGAATTGGAGAAAGTTTGATTTTAGTTAAACAGAAAAAGAATGTATATTTTTTTTTTATTTATAAAATTATGCTACAAAATTTAATATTTGGTTCACAATTTTTTTTCTAAAATTTGTATTTTATTAAAATTTTGACTAACCTTGGAGCCACTGCTAAACAGGCACAAGTCCTGAACAGTCACTTCCTAAATTAGTATTTTTTTTTTTTTTAACAATATAAGGAGAGAATTCGCGGTTTTATTTATTCTGTATTCAACACTGTGATAAACAGGATTTCTCCTGATCGCCAGTATGAATAAGAATGTATTTTTATTTATATTCGCAACACTAGAAATAAATCGTTTATTAGCCAATCGACACTTGGCTCCTACTTTAAAGCGGTTAAGGAAAAGACTCTAATCCACGCAGGGGTGGATATACAAAAAAGAAGAGAGGAAGAGAGAGAGTATTGACTCACTTTTAAATATTACTTTTACTTACTTTTTTGTAGTTGTTGGGCCTTGGCTGCTTAACTGCTAGCTGCTACCACGATTTCTCGAGAAATAAGTTGTAAAAATATTGTCGTTCGGGATGTTGAAAATTTTTTAATGAAAACACGTATTTAAAGTGTAAAGATATGTTTTAATATAAGAAGAAAAAAATTGTGCACGTACAATTGTAATAAAAAAATTGCGGACTGAGCGCGACAATAAAATATAGAGTAAAAATGCGGACTAAGCGCGTAAAAAAGATAGATGCGGACTAAGCGCGTACAATTTGAAAAATGCAGATTGAGTGCGTTAATAATGAAAATTGCGGACTAAGCGCGTAAAGTGAACTTCCGAACTGTTTGGAGCCCGGGACCGGAGTCGTAGTTAAATCAAAATGCGGACTGAGCGCGTGTAGTGTCTTTACCGGGCGGAAGGCGGGTCCGGAGTGATTTTGAGTTGCAACTCGGGGACACTCATAGCCTTAGGCCCATCCCTCTATTTTCCCTCCTCGAAAGATTTTCGGGGATTTTCCAATAGGGAGAGAGTTTCCTCGAGGGCTCCTCCTACGCTTGGGTCTGGAGACCCCCTACTCTAACTAAATTTTCCGGGGGAGAGGCCAAGATAGGTTCTCTGTCCCCGAGACAGATGGCAACGCTTGTACCATTTACAGATAAAAGAGAATAAATGTTTATAAAAGATTGTTCAAAAATATAATATTCATGAATTATTTGTTATGATTAGTCAAGATGTTTGACTATTAACCTGATTCACTAAAATGTTTAGATTAAAAATATAACTCTAAGTAAGAAATTATAAATGGTGTAATTAAGTTATTTGTTTAATATTTAATTTTTAGAAAAATGCTGTTAGAACAATCTTGTATAAATATCAACTACAACATTCCTAAATGCAAACCTTTTTGTACTATATATAAATTTAAGAGGAAATCGTATTTGACTGTGCGCCGTTTTACCCGCACCTCCCCTTCTTTGTACAAGATAAATTGTTAAATAATCGTTGATGAATATGAATAAAAACCTATGGCAATGCTCAGTCCGTTATACGCAACTTAACTACTAACTTAAAAATAATTTACAATAAAAATACTAACAAATAGTTGCGATTAACTTAATAACAATAATAATAATTAAAGTAATAATTACTATAAAAATGATGGAGTGTTTCGATGCATTTTCGGTGGTTTGGTTTTCCTGCATTTAACATTTTTGTATTATTTATTTATAATTAACTGAATATTTGAACAATTAATAATCTTTTATTATTGTTTTGTGGCTTTAGTAGTATAACTTAACTAGCGTTTTTGGTGTAACTATGTGTATATATGAGTAAACTAATACTTAACATTATTTATTTATTTAACTAAATAATTATAATTTATTCATCGCACTTAATGTTCTGATATTTGTTGATGATTCTATATGGAATAGTGATATTTTCTTTATTTTTATGAAAAATCTAAAATTTATTTTTAACTAATGTTTATTGTAAATTTTATTTTTACTTGATTTGAAATAAAAGTGATTTGTCTTAAAGTATCTATAAATGCAAATTAAAATCTAAGAAAAATATCGATTAACTTAATAATAAAATGTTTATAATATTTCTTAATAATTAAGCAACTATTTGTTTGTAAAATTAAGAAAGATATGCAGTGGAAGAATCTATTTTCGGTTATATAACAGCAGGGGGTAGAGTGGTTTCGAGATTTACATGAGGGGACAAGACGGAAAAATACAGATTTTCAATGCACGTGAGCGACTGTAAACAGATAATATCGCCAGATTTCCGCCCCGCCCGAATTTTCCCAACGCTTTGAGTCGTAAAACTGGGGACAAGTAGGGTGATATCTAGAATTTTATAGTTTGCAGCTGGCCCTGTTAGCCTATAGTTTTAAGAAAAATTATACTCAGTGACATTTCGAGAGGCGCGTCTCCGAAGGGAAACGGCGACACTTAAGATTCCACTTGGTATATTATCTTGTTTACTAAGAAAAAGACCTCTGGGAACGAAAAAGCCGAAAACCCAGAAACTTGTAGGTATATCGCGGAGAGATTATTTTTAGTGTGTGAACCTTTTTTTGTAGACAGACGGATGTTGGTGCATATACAATCTAATGTACGCACAGCGTATCGCGTCGTTAGTTTGGCTTTTGATATTATTTTCCGAGAAAAAAATTTTTTTTTAGAAAAAATGGTATATGTAAGTGGATGGTTAAATAAATAAATACGGCGACGTTACAGTGGGTTCCAATTGGAAATGCATTCTGGAAGAACATAAGCAGTCGAAGGAGAAAAACAAGTGCAATGCCTAGGAAAGATTCAACCACTTGATGTATATGGATTTCGCATTTGGAAAAACTCTGTACGACACTTCTCAGTTCAAGTCACTTTGATGGATTATGACTTAAATTTACATTTAAGGAATAACATCATAAAATTACAATCTCTAGTTCATAACCAGCTTTCTTCACCGAGATATAAGAATATGTTTGAATATTCGTGGTTCAAAAGTGGTTACATTAATGAAAAACCAGATAACTTTGAAAATCCTGTTGAGTTCTCTTTTGGAGATTCTTGCAATATACAGTGCGGTATAGAAGAATGTAATAATATTGTTATTATTCGATGTGGTTGGTGTAAGAAATCTTTGTGTTTTAAGCACTTTTTTTGAAGAAAATCATTATTGTAAACAATATGAAGAATAAGATACTGTAATTCTAACATGGCAATCTAGTTTTTTTAATATATAAAATAAGGGTTGCAACCCCCTAGGTCATAAACATATCTTATATCTTACGTTTCTTATAAAAAATATTTTGCAATTGGTTTTATCTAAAAATATTAATTAGAAGCCGAGATATAATAAAAAAACGATTTTTGGGGTAAAATTTAGGAATTGTTTTCACCCCTTTGAAGTGGATGACGGCACGAATAAAAAAATACGTGTCTCTTATTTTTTCAAATACAACATATCACAGAATGGTTGAAATCGGTGAGGTCGGGTTGGGGAACCTTCCTTGTAAGGAGAGCACATATTGATGTTGCCTCGAGGTAATAAAGATGGCCGTTGATAGTTGAGAGATACGTTGAGAAAGCAGGTGGTTTGAATATGCTGACTTACGTGTCTTTGCAATATTATTGATTTGCCGGCCGTACGGATATTGATGTTGCCTGTCCGTGAGGATGATTTATTGCAGCTGATGTCAATTTTGATAAAAATTCCAGGAATTTTGATAAGTAACATTAGGAGTGTGAGTCGCCTTATGATACTTGAGAATCCAAGAGACAAGTGAGGTCGAGGAAGAAAGTCTTTCTTCCTCAATAGCCGTTGACACGAGCGGGATTCAAAACAACTCCCTTTGTATATTGAAATGTGAGAGTGAGAGAGAGAGGACCGAGGAATGAAAAGGACAGAGAGAGAAAACGGTCGCAGCACTGGTCAAGCGAATGACCAGCCCTGGATAGTGCTGCCGCGACGAAAATACGTTCGACCGAGTCGCGCTTGCTCCATATCGCAAAAGCGCGGCGCGCGCAACGCGAAATTCAAACATTCCCAAATAGTTTCTAATCTTGATAAACTTGATCTTAGTATGAAAAAACGTAGCTAATAGATAATTAATTGTTTTTATAGAAGAAGGATCTAAGCTTATATTCGATCGGGAGGAAATAAAACAGTTTGAATCTAAGTCAATCGAAGAACATCGGACAATTCGAGATGTTAGAAAAAACAATTTAGGTAAGATGATTTTGATAAATTATATATTAAATATTGAAAGTCAATTCCAAGATTTACAATATTTTTCAATATTTTAAAACAATCGGTCATTTGTTAATATTTGTTGATAATAAAAATGGTTTGTTTGCTTGTTATAGTGGAAAAATCATCATCATATACCAAACGCCGATCTGTGTCGTTAAGTCCTCGCCGGCATCGAAGTCCTAGTCCTCGTGCTGACTCTAATACATATACTCACCGGTCAAGGTTTGTTCAAAAACAAAATGGAATATTGTTTTTATTAATCTCCTTTATATTTATTACTTTTTGCACTTAATTTCCCAATTTATTTATAAGTGTTTATGTCTGTTGAATTTAATGCAATTTTACGTATGAAAATATTGAAAAAATTTTCTGCTATTCATTAAACTGTTATGGACGAGTTTGTGAGACTCTTCCTCAACAAAGCAATATTTATTTTTTTTTGTGAGTTCAAAAGGACAGCTATACAGCTGTCGGACAACCACATGGACTCTGAGAATATGTGTCTGCCCCCACGACCGACTCTCTATTCTCTCTCTCTAAAAAAAAATATTAAAGGTAGGAACAATAATGATGGGATGAATTTTTAGTGTGGTGTGTCTGATAAGTATGTTTCTTGTATTATTATCACATCAGGTGATGTGGAACCTTCTCAGTCAGCTTGCCCATCTTCTGTGGATGTGTTTTCTTCTTTTGCTTTTTCTTGGTCCCCTGTGCAGTTTTCTGAGTGAGCGTCCATGTGTTGGTATTGTATATACTTGCCAAATTCTTTGTGCTGCTTTAGAACACTACTATTTTGTATTTTACATACAAACTAATGGTCCTCTTTATTTCGAACGTCGCACATTTTTCCACAGACACTGTGTTTCTTCCTATGTTGCGTTTCATTCTTCTTGATGTGTCGCGGTGATGCCCATCTCTGTTTGAATTTTTCATTGCAATGATCAATTGCTTTCTGGGCATCCTCCTTGTGGAAATACTGTATGAAGGCTAGGTATTTTCTGAACTGTGTATTGGGTTCTTGCTTCTTTTTTTTTGTCTTCTTGTGTTTTCTCGTCAATTATCATTACTTTGATTCTTGGCAAATTGTCATTAATTTCCTTTTCAATCATCTCTGGAGGATTTCTTGACAAGGCGTCGGCATTCTTATTTAGTTTTCCAGGTTTGTATTTAAATGTGTATTCATAACCTGTGAACCTGAACATCCATCTCATAAGTCTTTGTCCAGGGTCCTTCCTGCTGTGCATCCAATTTAGAGGTTCGTGGTCGGACACCAGTGTAAATTTACGGCACAATAAGTATGGTCTAAACTGATGTAGAGCATATAGTACCGATAGGCATTCCTTCTCCGTTGTGGAATAATTCCTTTCAGCTTTGTTTAGTGCCCTCGATAAATATTGGACTGGGTGGTCGAATCCGTCCTTTTCTTGGCTCAAGACTGCTCCAATCGCATAATCTGATGCGTCAGTGGTTAGTGTAAACTCTTTATCGAAGTCTGGGAATTGTAAGATGGGTTCTTCCATGAGGCACTGCTATAATTTTTCAAAACTTTGTTGGCACTTCTCGGTCCAGTCGAACTTCACGCTTTTTTTCAATAAGTCATTCAATGGTTTTGCAATCTTGGCAAAATCTTTAATGTACTTCCGATAATAGCCAAACATTCCAAATACTTCCCTTATATTCTTTGCGTTTTTGGGTGTGGCTAACTTAGCTATTGCTGCTACCTTCTCTGGGTTTGGTTCCACGCCTTTTGCGCTGATTATGTGTCCCAAGAACCCCACTTCCTTTCTGAAGAATTCAATTTTGTCCGGTTGTAGAACTAATTTTGCCTCCCTCAGTCTTTGCATTAAATTTCTAATTCTACCTTCGTGTTCTTGTAGGTCTTTGCTATAAACGATGATGTCGTCTAAATACACAAGCATCTCAATATTCTGAAGTCCTCTCAGTACTTTTTCCATTAGTCTTTGAAAAGTTGCTGTAGCATTTTTCAAACCTTCTGGCATTCTAGTGTACTCATAATGTCCATTGATTGTGGTGAAAGCGGTTTTGTAACAGTCTTCGGGTGCCATTAGTATTTGTTGAAAACCGCTTGCTAAGTCGAATATGGAAAAGTACGTTGCACCTCCTAATTGATCCATGATATTCGCAATATTCGGTAATGGGTATGCACCTCTGATTGTTTTTTTGTTTAATTCTCTGAAATCAATTACCATCCTCCATCTTGGGTTTCCATGACTGTCGGGTTTCTTTGGTACAATCCATATTGGTGAGTTGCAAGGTGAGTTAGATTCCCTTATGATTTTGTCTCTAAGCTTCTTGGTTACACTGTCTTTTACAACTTGCTTGTGTTGCGGTGGATGTCGGTACTGTTTGGTGTTTGTTGGCACATCGTTCTCTAAATGTATGTGGTGCTGGATCATATGAGTGTATGGTAGTTTGTCACCCGGTAATAAGAATCGATCCAGATACTCTTCGATTATTCGGTCCACTATGCCTAATTACTCTCGATTCAGATGGCTTCTTCTTATGGCTTCTTTTACGTTCTCTAGTCGTTTCATGTTATCTGTTATTGTATTACCGTCAAATTCACTATCCGTTTCTTGTAGGAAGTCAGGTCCAGTGTCGAAGGTGAGGTGAAGGATCTTCTTCTAGACTCTTCTAATAGCGGTATCGTTGAAACTCTTGATTCTGGAACTTTCGGTGCAGGAAGTAGTTGGGGCAGTTATTGGTCCTTGCCACTCTCGTCAGATTACAGATATTGCAATAGCGAACGAACCGCAGATCTTCTCGTGGTCGGTCGGTCTTCTCGGCTACAAGGCTGCGTAGCATTTCGATATCTATCTGCGGTCGGCCCTGGACCTCTTGGTGGTAGTTCGATGTTGGCTGGCCACTGCCTAGTGGTTCGCTGCGTTTCAAGTTCCCGGAGTTGCTCCCGGATTTCCTCTAGTTCCTGAATTTTCCGAAGCTGCTCCTGCTTAAGAGCTTTCTTTCTCTCTTCTTCCTTCTGCTCTTTATGCCACTGAGCTTCCGCTTGCCGTAGGTGCTCCCGTAGCCTTACCGCCTTCCTTACTTTTTCCAGGAAGTCTTGCGGTATTTCTGCCTTCGTTTGGGCATCCGCCCGCTGAGCGAAGGTCAACACCTTTTGGTACGCCACTTCTTCCTTACGAACCGCCTCTTGGCGAGCTCTTCGACAGGTCCGAACATTGACCTCCAGCCTCTCCCAGCTTTCCGCCGGGGCTGTCCTAACCTGAGGTGCCGGTAACGGAATCGCTTCCGCTTCGCCAGAGGCTTCTGTGGGGCCCTGTGGCTGCAGTTGATCCGTAGTTGGCTCCTCGGGAAGGATTGTAGTGTCCCCGGGTGGTTTAGCGGCCGCCTCTGTCTCTTCCTCTCCTAAAGGCTCTTCTAGACTTACAAGGAAAGGTACCCAACCCGAACTCACCGATTTTGATGATTTTCATATATGTTGTAGAACATGAAAAAATAAGAGACACGTATTTTTTTTTATCGGCTAATTTTCACTTTTAAGGGGTTGTGACGTCGTGTGATTTATTACATAAATGTATTCAAAACCTAAAAAGAATATAAACGTTGAAATTCAAACTCTCCCAAGAAGAATGCATTACACGCACCGAACAGTTTCGACACGCGGCCGAATGCAGGCCACTGACGAATCAGCATATCAGCAATTTGGCCGAATGCAGGCCACTGACGAATCAGCACATCAGCAATTCGTGACGTCTTACGCGAGCGCTACTTTTTATGTATACAATTTCCGAAATTTTAAGTTTTAAAAAGCCTTGCATGTACCCAATTAAGCAGTTCGTATACAGACACGGGCTCCGTACGCGTCGTCCGACAATAGACGATATATCAGTGAAAACATAGTTACAGTAATATAATTCGTGTATCGAACGTTTTATAATCATTCTCTTATACCCAGCACGACCTCAAGTCTACATCTTGGCAATTGAACTCAAGGGTAAGTTCTTTCATTTAATTGACTAACAGTGAGAGTGTTAGGCGCGAACTAATACCGTTTACAGCCTTGCCACTATACTTATCATTACGTCCGTGACTATTTATTTAAGAGTAGTCAGGACGTAACAATTGGTTCCGATACAAAATTAATAAAAAGTAAAATAATAGTGAATAAAACGAAACATTAATAATAGTGCGAAATTTACACCTTAAATATAAAAATATTGAAAAAATTCTCGCGTAAACCGAGGCAATATCGTAGCGAGAATATAACCGCATTGAATAAAATAAAATCGTAATAAATAGACGTAAAGTAATTTTGAGTAAAAATAATGTTACAAGAAATACCAAGCATAGCTCGGGTGACACAGATAAAGATAAGAAAACCAGCGTAATACATGACACGGATAAAAGAAACGGAACAAGCGTAATACATGTGTCGCGATTATACAAGGCATCGGATCAAATTTCAGCAGCTACTCGCGTTGCGGCGAATGACCTACTGAACTTACTAACAGTAGCAAAAACGCGGAACTAGAGCAAAACGTAAACAAACGCTAAATAGGCCAGTTTAAAAGGCCAATGGGTTTTAGTAAAACAATCAGAATATAATTTTAATTGACTAATGAAAATTTCAAATGAGCAATAAAGCAACCACGGACGATAAAACTCCGGAGATCGCAAGAATTACTAGAAAACAAGTCCAACAAAATCCGAATTTGAAAAACCTATTATCAAGTCCACTCGAAATACACGCATTCAGGAAGAGTTCAAAACTACAACGCTCGCCCGTAAAACACCAAGAAGCGGCAAAAGAAGAAGTAAAAATCAAAAATACAGGAGCTGTACCAAAAGTGTTAGCACCGAAAAAGAGTAAAACTGAAGGAAAATTTACGGAACAATTAAATACATACGCAGACGAAAATACGCAAACAAACCTTGGCGATCAACAAGAACCCTTAAAAACAAGCGCTAAACAGGAAGAGAATTTAACAACTTTAACAGCGTTTCAAACAAATGAGTCAATTTTAGACAGAACGTTTGACTTTGGAAAAGAAGAGCGGTATTCGGACATAGGAGGATTTTGCGCAGAACAAAGCCTAGTAGTAGGAACGGAGAAAGATCCACATTTTAAAACAACTAGGTACAACATCTACCCGACAAATTCTTGGACAAACACAAGTCAGGACGGAATAACTGAAATTAATTTTGGCGGTAGTAATAACAAAATAGCAAGTAATAAACTCAATAATCAAGAAGAGCTGACTGTCACAAACGAACTAGAGAAGAACGAAGGAAACCAAAACCAAGGAAGGGACAACAGCACAACAATGACCCCACCAGTAGCAGAGGGAGTAAGACCAATAAAATTAAATTTGAAGGATGTCGCGAGCTACGTGCCAGAATACGATGGGAAAAATATGACAGCAACGGACTATATAAAAAAATTAAAACAAGTCAGAAGCCTCATAGACCCAATAGACGAAGGAAACTTGACGAACCTCCTAAAAGTAAGAATGTCAGGAGAAGCAGAAGAAGCACTAAGCAGCAACGAAATAAAAACCATAGATGATTTAATAAACGGAGTAAGAATACTGTATCCGATTGACGACGACATCCATGAGCTGTACGCGAAAATGGGCAGAATATTTCAAGGAGAAACAGAAACGGTAGTACAATATACAAACAGACTAAGGAAAATAGTATTAAAAATAAAGGAATTAAAAAGGCTACAAGGAACTGTGGACGCAGAACTTAAAAGATTCGAGGAGGAATTGGATGTAGAAGCAGCAAGAAAATATAAAAAAGGACTTAAACCAGAAATTAAATACGAATTAGGTCAAGAAAGCACCGTAGAAAATATTTCGAGAGTGGCAATAGAAATTGAAAGCGATATAAAGAAAAAGAAAGACATAAACAGAGGCATTGCGAATAATGTGTATGAAGACTACGGAGGAGGAGTAGAGCAAACACGGAAAGTACTGACATGCCAAATATGCAGAGATTTCCAACATGAAGCGCTCTTCTGCCGTTCAGCAGCATGCGTATATTGCAAAGGAGCGGACCACTTTTACAATAATTGCAAGAATGTTACAAATAAAATAAAATTAATATGTAAATTCTGCAGTCAACCAGGTCACTCAATTAGTGCCTGCCGATTTAACAAGAAACAGAACAATCACTACCAATACTGTCAAGAAATGGGACATGATGTAGGGCAATGCCCGTACATAGAAGATTACGAAGTATGCTGGAAATGCAAAGAAACGGGACACAATCCTAATATATGCTCAAATACAATGACAAATAGCGTTGAAAAATGTGAATATTGTGACATTAAAGGGCATACAGTACAGAATTGTCCGGAGGTATTGTGCAGAAAGTGTAATAAGAAAGGCCACACAATTAAATATTGCAAAATAGGAGAAAGTAGGCTACCATTCAGAGTATGTACGATTTGCGAAACAACTGGCCATGAAGAGGCAGAATGCGAAAGAGCAAAGATTCTCGTGGCAGAGTATAAAGCCAAACAGCAGCTCAAATGCCAACTATGTGAAGAAAATGGTCATACAGCTAAATTCTGTAATAAATTTAGAAATAAACAACAAACTCAGCCAACAAACAGCAATAATTACAGTAGAAATTTTCAGAGGAAATTTGCGAATACTGCAAAATAGGAGGTCATGTAGTCAATGAATGTAAAAAACTAAAAGCCCTAGAGATCGGAGGGAAACATAAGCAAGTAAACTGTAGCTACTGCAATGAAACAGGGCACACAATCGACGATTGTAAAAAAATTAAAAGTCTTGAAAGACAACAAGAGAAATTCTGCTCGATATGCAAAAGTAATAACCATACAGCGGATGCCTCAGAATTAAGAACAACCAGGGAAACTACAGTGCTCTTCCAGGAGGGAACGCCTAGGAAGGGAAAATGAGAATAAAGCGTTCCCACTACAAGTAACAGAAAAAACAAATCAAGATACAACGTTAGAAAAGAAGAATCTAGAAACCACTGAAAACAAAGCCGACACAATATTACAAACTTACGTACTAAAACTCGAGAATTTATTGCAATACATAGAGGTAGAAGATCAACACTTAGTAAAATAAATAGGCCACTAGTGGACAGTGGAGCGCAGTTAAATATTATTAAGAAAGAAAATATATCAATGAATCATATAAATAACCACGAACAAATTTTAATATCTGGAATAACGGAAATCGCCATACGTACCCTTGGATCTATAAAGTTACCAATAAACGGAATATGTTTCGACTTTCATGTAGCTCCAGAGACATTTGCCATTCGGTATGACGGAATCATAGGAATAAAAGTCTTATTACAGCAAAAATTAAGACTGGACAAAGGTTACTTGGAAATAAACCGTAAGAAAATCGAACTGAAATCTACAATGCAGATAAACACAATAAATACTAGTACAACAGCAGAGGAAGGCAGTATGAAAGAAAAGACTCAAGAAATAGAGACACAAGAGATAACTATACAACAAGATTTAGGAAGAGTATTGGAGATCGTAGGAGAAATTCAAGACAGCATAAATAAAGGTATTTCAGAGTATGAGAGTAACACAGAACGCACAGTTGACTCGCCAGATTTCGTAAAAGAAAACTCGGATGAAGCACAACTGAGCAGCTGGAATCAACGAAGACTTACAGAGTTCATTCATGATTCAAAGGTGCATATGCAGCAATTTATAGGAAACATTAATGAAACTCTCGAAAGTATAGAAAAAGAAGAAACTGAAGAATACTGCATACAAAATTTTCCGACATTCGTAAAAATACTTAAAGAAAACGTAGATTTTGAAAGCGATGGAAAATATTTACGCCATACAAACGAAATAAATTTCGTCACGTTCGACATAGAAGATATGCCTGATACTTTTACGGGAATTCCAGGATTATCACTGCCAAAAGCGGAAGAAACTTTGCACTGTGGTTCCATATATTTAAGGTCAGAAAGCGAAAACAAAGCAGAAGAAATCACAAAATTAAGTAGAAGCGAGAGAAACAAACTACTGATAAATACAATAAATTTAAATCATTTATCGAAAAGAAAAAGGAAATTTATTGAAGATCTAATCCTATTAAATGAAGACATATGCTGGCTAGAAGGAGAAAAGTTGGGAACATGCAACGTGGAAGAGCACGAGATAAATTTAACCGACGAAACGCCAGTTTACGTAAAACAATTTCCGTTACCCTATACATTAAAACAAATAGCTATTAGTGAAACAAAAAAACTAATCAGAAATGAATTAATTAGATCGTCAACTAGCGCATTTAATGCTCCGGCATGGGTTGTGCCAAAAAAAGGTCTAACAAAAGACGGGAAAAAGAAATGGAGGTTAGTTATTGATTACCGAAAACTAAATGCCAAAACAATACCAGATCCTTATCTTCTACCAAATATAACAGAGATATTCGATTCTATGGGGAAAAGCAGGTATTTTACAACGATTGATATGGTATCGGGTTTCCATCAAATAAAAATGAAAGAGTCGGATATACACAAAACAGCATTTAGTATACACCCATTGGGACGGTTTGAATTCGAAGTACTTCCATTTGGACTAATTAATTCACCAAGAGTATTTCAAAGAATACTAACTAAAGTACTAGGAGATTTATTGGAGAAAGAATTCTGTTATGTTTATATTGACGACATAATTATAGTATCAAATACAGTAGAAGAACACAACGGAAGATTTAACCTAGTAACACAAAAACTAAGAGAAGCGGGACTTAAATTAGAAACAAGTAAATGCAATTTTTTCCAGAAAGAGGTAGAGTTTTTAGGCCACATTATTAGTGAGCGAGGAATGAAAACAGATCCAAAGAAAATTGAAGCCATAACAAAATTTCCAATTCCACGAAACGTTAAAAATGTTCGAGAATTTTTAGGGTTAGCAGGCTACTACAGAAGATTCATACAAAATTTTACAGAAATAGCTAAACCGATTATACAGTTATTACAAAAACAAGTAAAACTTGAATGGAAGAAAGAACAACAGCAAGCATTTGAACGATTAAAGGAAGCTTTATGTACGGCACCGGTACTACAGTTTCCAGATATGTCAAAACCATTTATTATAACAACAGATGCATCTAATTATGCACTTGGATGTGTATTATCACAAGGAGAGATCGGAGAGGACAGACCTATTGCATTTGCGTCAAGAGTATTATCATACTTATGAGCGTGAAGCCCTTGCAATCACGTTTGCAGTAAAAACATTTCGAAATTATATTTATGGCAACAAATTCAAAATAATTACTGACCATAAGCCTCTATTATCATTCAAATCAGCAGATAAAAACAGTAGAGTTCAAAAATGGAGATTACAATTATTAGATTATGATTATGAAATTATTTATAAACCGGGAAAAATTAATACAAATGCGGACGCATTGTCAAGAAATCCAATAGAAAACATTCAAATAAATGTGGTTACAAGAGCTCAAAAAGCAAAAGAACTAAAAACATTAGATACTAGCGAAATACCTACCAATGACTTGAAAATTCAAAAACTAAATGATGAACGGATTAAAATAGCAAGAAAAAGAAAAACAAAATCAAAGCAGTGAAAAACAAAGCGAAAATAGAAGAACTTACGAAATCAAAAACATGTGAGGAAAAAATAATAAATACGGAAACCGACAAAAGCATCATTTATACAAAAAAATCTATACAATTTAGGATACAATTTACAACATCGCACACGTCATAAATAAACAAGGGAAATCTTTAGACCAAAAAACGGAGTGGCTACTAAATAGCAAAATGCTACGGCTGATAAATACTTAAATATAAACGAAATTGAAATTATTAATTTAAATTCAAAAAAAGTATTTATAATATGCATGGATACAGGCCAAGCAGCAACCAGGGTAAAAGAAAACGTATACAAAAATTTTGAGCTTCTGAGAGAAATCATGATACGCAAAAAAGTTAAAAGTTTTAGCATTTCTAAGGATTTAAAAATAAACAACATAAATTGGCCGGAAATAGAAGAAATTTTAACCAAAGTTTTCCAACATTCGGATATAAAAGTAGTCATTTGTCTAAATTATATAGAATATGTTGAATTAAAAGATAGAGATAAAATATTCAATTTTAATCACTCTACAGCAATAGGTGGTCATTCTGGAGTAAATAGAACATTTAATTCGATGTAAATATTTTTGGGAAAATTTAAAAACAGACATCGAAAGTAGAGTTAAAAATTGTGAAGATTGTCAAAGAAATAAACTAAAAAGAGTTAAAACAAGACAAGCAATGATAATAACCGATACACCTTTCAAAACATTCGATAAAGTAGCCATGGATATAGTAGGTCCATTAAATCTAACAAAAAATCAAAATAAATATATACTGACAATACAAGATCAGCTATCTAAATTCCTAATAGCCGTACCGTTAGCAGATCAAACTGCAGAATCAGTTGCTGACGCCTTTATAAAAAAATTCATATGTATTTTTAGTTCACCTAAAGTAGTTTTAACTGACAGAGGAGCAAATTTTACAAGTAAACTCTTAAAATCAATCGCAAAAAGATTTAAATTCTCAAAGATTGAAACAACAGCATTTTCTCCTCAGTCTAATGGATCATTAGAAAGGGCTCATCATCCATTATGTGAATATTTAAAAAATTTTAGCACGAAAAAAATAGAATGGGACGAATTACTAGAATTAGCACAGTTTCATTATAATACAAGTGTACATAGTGTACATAGTGTACATAGTGCTCACAAATTCACGCCACATGAACTTGTTTTCGCTTACCCTCCTAGACTACCTTCAAGTGAAGCTTTAAAAGCATCCGAACAGTTACCAACATTTAATAATTATATAACAAATTTAGTAAAAAACATGCAAGATATTGCTACTCTAGCACGAGAAAATCTGATACTCGCGAAAGAAAAATCGAAAAAATATTATGATAGATTTATAAATCCAGTAAATTTCGAAAAAGGGGACCAAGTTTGGCTCATAAAAAAACCAAAATCAGGAAAGTTAGAAAAAAATCAAAATTTGGGACCATTTGAAATACTAGAGGTCGGCGAGAATAGCAATATCACAATAAACAAAAATAGGAAGCGAAACACAGTGCATGCTAATAAACTAATTATTTATAGAAAGAAAAACTAATATTATTTTCTGTTTTAGGAAAAATAATCATGATCAACAACATAATAATTTTTACTGCAATCATTAAAGTAACTATCGCAGTTATTGGATATGACTGTGGATCTGCAACACCGAATATTACGACATTTTCGCTACTCGACTCTGGAGAATGCGATTTCCATACCACACAAGTAAACTCGACAAACGTCGCTATAGAACTCGTCCAAATAGCAGACTTCAGGACGGTACCAATTATTCAATGTAAAATCGAAATTCATAGAACGATTTCAACTACGGGATATTCGGGCATCTTATACCAAAAGAAAATGCAGAACAACAGTACATTGAAGAGATAAGTCATGAACAATGTAAAGCTATTCATGAAACAGGTATTTTTAAATATGACAACATTCATACTATATCAAATTTAAAAATAAATGCAACAACAACGAAAGGCATAGATTTCGCAGGAAGTGCAGAGGGCAACTCTTGTTCAGGCACTTCCTACGCCGATAGTTTTGGTTCTTGGAATAAAGTGTTTGTTCATGGCTTAATAAAAATCACATTAATAGGAAATACAGCTAGAGTAAACCTAAATAATGATAAGTTAATATTAAGTTCGGGAGTAGTATGTAAATTTTCGGATAAAAAGTGTATGGACCTGGAAGGCGGTCATACATTTTGGGACATTCTGCCCATAGGCGAATGCTTTAAAAATTCGAACGACATTTTATTTAAAGGTATTGCGACTAATATACTAGTAACGAAAACAAAGAAATTGTTTATGCTGTTAGATCTAATGATATCACATTCGCGTTATCGACTAAAAATAAAATAATGCATTGTAATAGAGAATTCATAAGTACAGAACACCCAAATTATTGATTGCAGAGAAAGATAGCAAATTAAATATGTATTTTTACGAAACCGATAGAGTAAGTAGTGATCATTCCGTAAATTTAGATTTATTTACTTATGTAAACTCTAAGTTTGTATACATTGAGAAACATTTAAGAAAACAAATCAATAATTATACGTAAATATAATCACGGAAAAATGCGAATTGGAAAAGAAGGTTATCCAGAATTCCTATCCTTAGCCACGTTAGCACCAGATGAATTTGCCTATAACATCATGAAACAACCAGGATATATTGCAAGAGTTGCTGGAGAAGTAGTACATCTCATAAAATGTATTCCAAAAACAGTCAAGATCTTACATCTAAATGAATGTTATAATCATTTACCAGTATTAGCAGGAAATGAAACTTGGTTTCTAACACCAAAAACTCATATTCTAATAAAACGAAATGAATGTTATAATCATTTACCAGTATTAGCAGGAATGAAACTTGGTTTCTAACACCAAAAACTCATATTCTAATAAAACGAGGGATGCAAGTAGATTGCAATTCTATAATACCTACATATTATAAAATATCCGAAGAATGGATAAAGTTTGGACCAAAACCTATTAAAACAGAAGCACCGAACGTGTTAAAACCAAATACGAAAATCGGCTGGACTTTTGAATCAATAGAAGGACTAGCTACGAGTGGAGTGTATTCACAAAACGACCTGGATAAATTACAACAGCAACTAATGTTCCCGATGGAAAAAGCATCACTTTTAAACGTAATAGCAAGAGAAATGGCGGGAGAACAGACGGAAATGAAACTTGGTTTCTAACACCAAAAACTTCTACGAAATATTATGTATCGAATTACATATTTACAGTTATTTTGTGTTAGGGGTGGTTTACCCCCTTAGGGGTAATATTTATGAAAACACCGAAAGACGTCAACTAAATTTCGTTATTAAGGATGTTTAAACATTTTTTCCAATTTTTTTTTAGTTGGTTTAAACATTTTTATTATAAATTATGCCAAAAATATATGTTTTCACCCCTAAAAAATAGAGGATGCTACCCTTAAGTAGATAGGCTATAGGCATACCAAAACATAGGCATACTAAAACACCCCCTCTCCTCTCAGAGTGTTTTGGTACCCGATGGAAGAGTAGGGATCCCTCTCTCTCGCCAAGATACTAAAACACCCTCTCTCCTCTCAGAGTGTTTTAGTACCCGATGAGAGAGTGGAGATAATTTCCTCTCTCTCTATTATGTTTTGGAATGCCTATAACGTTCTCTACTTTTTTTAATTTTTTTTTATTTTTTATTTTATTTTAGAGTTTATGCTGATAGAACAATTTTATGAGTTGACGTTGTGCAATGCACAGGTCGTCTATAGCTTGGATTATGATTTGAGCATACTGTGACGCACTTAAAAGATGGTTTTGACGGATAGCCATACTGTTCAATATTGTGAACAGGAAATTTGAATCGTTCAAGCCATTTCTGTTTTAATGCACCCATTACAAAAATTTTTGATGCATCATGTAAAGCGTCACGAAGCAAGTTTCCGATTTGAGAGTAGTCATGTCCATCCGTTTTCCACCTGATGCCATGATAATTATGTTTGAGCCATTTGTTTTCCCTTTGCATTTTGTCTGAGAGTTTTTTCCATGAGAAGGGATTTTGAATGTTAGAACAATAGGATCTGCACTATTTTCCTCGAGAGGTATGATTGCTAATTCCTTAGAATATAATCTTCTTCGGTTTGCTTGAAACCAGTCATGTCTACTGCATATTCCATTTTCCGGTGCAGCCTAGACGAGCTTCTTGACATTTCCACTGATAGGATTGTACTGAACGATGCGATCGTGTAAGATTAGGCAGTATGCTGAAGTGTTAGCAGAAAATCTTTTTTAGCCTCAAACTCCAGACGTACATCGACAGGAGCGTCTTGAGAGATTCGTTTTGTCGTGAAACAGTCAATAACTATGAGTGGTTCATTCTTGATGAACATAGGCTTGTCAGCAATGCTGCGGATCTCTTCCATAGTATGATTTTTGAAAAATTAGCATACATATCATAGAGAATTGCATACTGATTGTTATATATGTCGAGATTCATATTGTTGTATGGATAATATTGTGAATTTAAGAAAGTTTCACATTACTTATCTCACAATGATCAAATCTACTGGCATTGGCAGTTCTTGCAGCTTTCTCTTTGTTGTAGTCCGAGAATTCCGAAACGAAGTTTTCTCCAATTGATTTGAAGTTTCACTGTCCAGACGTGTTTATTCGTGCTTGGAAGAAGAGGATATTCAATATCTCCAAGAACGAAAACACATAGAGATGGGGTTATCCTTACCAATGAAATTCAATAGCTGGATTTTTTGTTTATCTGATGCAATAACATATGGCATTAACCATTCTATCTTTGTTATTTTTACTTCACAATCTTCATAAGTAGTTACGCCAGATGATGTAGTTCCATTCTGGATTATTGCATTTAAGTCGCTTCTCGATCTTGTAAGTATGAGCTCATGCTTCATATTAACTATAATTTTTATAGTCTTCTGCAAAGCCCAAGATCATACTCGCGGAATCGCTACGTCAAGTTTCCCTTTTCATCGACAAACGTTTTGGTATCTTCTTCACCACCAAGCCAGCCTGCGTTTTCTAGCATGTATTTCTGATTCGAGTTAAATGAAGTCCATCCTTTCATAATACTGCTCAGACCGACATTTTTACTTTTATCTATCTCCACAGCATTAATCTCATAACGAATTTCATCAAACAGATGACAAATGCCATTGTTCACGAATTTAGTTTTAGTTGGTGCTGTTAAACCATCTTTTAGTTTTAATTTTCCACATACATGGATAGAACTACGCGATGGTAAGAGGCATAGATCTTGATGTTGTATAGAAATACGAATTTCATCACTATTATCAAAGCTTAATGATGAGTATGGTTGATGCGCGTGTACCTCGTAATGAGCAATAGACTCATCGAACACGACACCTGATTGAATGCTTAGAATTTCGTCCATTTTTCTGGAAGCAGCAAAGAATTATACACGTGAATTTTTTCCACGAACTTTTAGTCCTAGGCTTTTCAGAAACTGAATGCTCTTCCGTGTTAACGGTTTGAGTTTCTTTGGTCGACTGATGACTGGTTGACATGATGGCTGACTTATATATTGTTCCAGAATTGTAAACGATACCCATTATACAGATTTGATGTGAAGTCTAATAGTAATTTCCTCTCCTCGGAAATTCACCAAATTTCCGTCCTGATCTACAATTCGAATTTGTAGATGATCTATGCACTTGACACTGAGTGGTAGATATATCACATGAGACGGAACTTCTAAGATTTTATATCCTGGAGGCACTCTGGGAAAGAACTCATGGATTGTATGAACTTTCTTATTATTGATGTAAGCACCTGCAGTAATGTTGCACTCTACTCTGAGTGCATTGATTCTCAAAATTTTCACAGGTAAATCAGAGCTGTGATGAATGTTCTCTTTGAGAATGCGAGGAGCGAAGCCAAGGAGACGGCCTATTGAATCGCGAGGTTCTGAGATCTATCTGATGACTGCAAAGAATTTCACTTCTGAGAGTATTGTTTTAGCTTTCAAAGAAAATTCAATTCCTTTGGATT